>NC_051221.1:34432521-34732521 GCF_015220715.1 Pygocentrus nattereri | reverse complement strand
CTTAGCCAATTCATCATTTTCTTACAACCTTTTGATGGCCCTATTTTTCTTGGGTTCACTGAAGTCCAAAGTAGTCAACTTCCAAATTGATTTGGATGCCAAAAAATGAACCGTATCTTGATGCTATTTTTAAGAGAGGGAGAGCTTGACAGGATTTCACCATAGATGGTTTGTAGATGGTCACCTTCTGTTTAACTAATACTCAATTTAATATCTGTAAAATGCAGCTAAACATCAGGCCGACTAGGATAGAATCTATCAAATTTAACCCAAAACGTAATTGATGACTGTTTCACCAAATACTTAGACTTACTAATAATTTCAGCATCTGTAGATCATCTATCTGGTAGTGTCAAAAGAACAGAATAGAACTTTTATAGTGAGTAGATGAGTAGATTTAAACTTCATAGAGCTTATTCCTGCTTTAAAAAAAAAAGTTTATTTTTAAAGAACCAACTATTCTTCAGGAAACCAAAAACAGCTCTTCACTACAAACAGGCCTTTTTTGTGACCTTTATTCTTAGAACTGTGTAAACCAGCAATCCCAAATCTTAGCCTATGAGACTCGGCTGAGATTCTGTGTGCAAGCCTTTTCTTCCAGTGACCAGCATGACATTGCTAACTCCATCCATCCACCCACATACTTCTCAGAATCCGTTCACTTTAATATGACCGCTTACTGGTGCAGGCATACTGACTCGCACTGCTAAATATGCACTGATACCTGACCTCTGCATCATGATTCAGAGAATGTGCCTGTGATATCTGTAGACTGATGCAAGGCTAAGAATCAAATTCAAATGTTTTTTTTAAGGATGGAATCAGATTGTCATGCTGCTGCGAAACCACAACTAGATAATCTAGATTTCAGCTAAGCACAGAATACAAATGTTTTCTTTTTTAAATATTACTGTTTGCAGGGCTTTGATCTTTTTTGAGAGGTAGTCCAATGAATAAGTAAATCCGCATGTTACTTGTCCAAAGGCTAAAATCAGTTCTCCACAAAAAAAGGTTAGTGACATTTGCAATTGGTGCATAAGCTTGTTAAAATTTTACAATTGGCACTTAACTGAGAAACATGAGAAAATAATCCAGTCCGAATTTTAGCCTATATGACTTGGTGTTACTTTGTGAGTTTTAACAACCATTTTGTTACTAAACATCTTCATTAATATCTCTAATTTATCATCTCTAATTATCCTATCTAATTTCCTTCACTCGTTCACATGACTGTCTGAAGTAGATCAGGTAACTGTTACCAGTGAATATAAAAGTATTTTAGATACACTAACAAGCAACTACGTCTTCCTTCTCAAAATTAGTGTCATCAAAAAAGAACAATAAAAACTGTATAGTAACACTTGAAGGGCTTCATTCCAAAATGCGGTATAATAATCTGGAACAATAATTAACAATGAGTTAGCAAGCTGAGTGGTTTGATGGTCACTTTAACCGCTGACATACTTGTCAAGTTGTCAAGGTGGCAGGGCGGGTAAAATGTTTAGGCTAATCCATGACATTCATCCTCCAAAAGGGAATACATTATAGTTCTCTCTTAGACTCATACATGTCAGCGGTGGCTGTTGGATTGACTTGTTTCAGAGCTGTAAAAACTTTGAGTTTTTAAGAAATATTTCTGATTAGCTGAGCAGCTGCTGCTGAAGTGAAGCTCCCAGGTATGATGATGAAGAATCTTCGCTGTTCATAAACTGCATGTACACCCCGGGAGGCTACTCTGCTGAGAATCCTGCGCATTTAAGGTATATGCTGACATGGTCATTCTTAATGTGCTCGTTCCTGTCAGAACATGTTCATTTTCATTTTGTAAAGTAATTGGCTGGCCTTTACCTTACGTATTCACTTGTCTAATCGGGCAAGTAAATTCATCACCCGCTTGTCTAACCCAAACCTTGGTCTTGGACAAGCAGACAAGTGTTAATGTTGGACCCTGTATCTCTGAGTCTCCTTGGTGTATAAAGTAGCAGCATATGGAGGGGCTCCTGGCCTGACACAAGCAGCAAACTCCTCCCAGAGGCCTAATCAAAGCCAGAGTGTGATAACAGGTTGCCTGGTTCCTTCAGCATGTATATATATGTGTGTGTGTGTGTGTGTGTGAGTGTGTGTGTGTGTGTTTGTGTAGCTGAACAAGTGTTAAGGATGAGAGAATCTATCTGAAAGTGTCACACCAGAAGGTGTGTGATGATGAGGTTTTAGCCAAAGAGTCACAGAGCACATATACCAGCTTAAACATTAAGGCAGATCTTTCTCTCTCTCTAACTCTCTCTCTCTCTCTCTCTCTCTCTCTCTCTCTCTCTCTCTCTAACTCTTTCTACCTCACACAAACTTCTTATCGTTTGCCAGCTCTGGCTCTATATCCTAACGCTTTTCTCCAGGTCTACCTGTACTCTTCACTACTTCTATGTGATAAGCCAAAAGTAAATGTACACAATCACGCCAGGATCTTTGTGTGAGTTGTTTTAAGACTAGCTGTCCATTTTAATTCATCCTAATTGGCCCTGCTGCTGTCTCAGGCTGGGGAGAATTCCAGTTTCTCTTCCTCTGTAATTTCAGAGCAATGCGGCCGACTGACCTATCGAAACTCCACCCACCTATGGGTTCTTTTATAGCAGCTGTTGCTAGGATGGACAAGATTTTCAAAACATGGCAAAACTCCCATTTAACCAAATGAGAAATTGTATTTGATAAGTGTTATGTAATCAAGAAAAGTTGGCAAATTCATCACTGTCATTTCCAACCTGCCCTGTTTCAAATGCTTACAACAACATAATGTTCTGTATCTACTCTAACCTCTGATCTACACTCAGTAGGTGGCATGGGGTTTCTGCCAAAGCTTCTGAAAAGCTTTAACTTCACAACAGCTGATACAAAAGAACACATTTGTGAGGACAGATAGGTCAGCTGTAAGGAACATTAATGTATTTTGTCCAAAACATTAGATAAAAGTGGACAGATTCAGATTTAGTTTGTCAGTAACATCTGTTACTTATAATATAAACATCCAATCAGTCACCACATATTTAGAATTTTGGAGGTAAACGGCTCTGTTTAAATATATCTGCTTTTGCCATTCTTCTTTAATGTCGCTTAGGGCAACTTGAGAAGTGTTTTATACAGAAGCTGTAGACGCTACTCATGCAAACACTACTTGTCCTATGATTGCATGGACACATTGCATTGGCTGGATACATTTGCATAAATTTCAGCCCTGCTTAACTTTTTCAGTGGACCACATTCAAAAGGTCGGCATGCCAGTCCCATCATGTACTGCATGGTCACTTATGTAGTTCCCATAGAAAACGAGTGAGATCCATTGTGGGGCATCCCTGTGCTGGAGCAATGTTTTTTTACATATAAAAGGAACTGGGCAGTCAGCACTTTCCTCCAAGCATGTTTACCTGCCCTACAAGGTCTCATGAGAATCAGTTCATAAAAGTGAGGAGATTAGAGTCAAGTGTCATGGAGGAATCCCCTGCTGGGACTGAAATGGGCAGTAATACGGTTTTTGTTCTTTTTAATAGAATATTTTAGACACAATGCACAGAATGCAATCTTCATTGTCCAAAGAATAACAAATATCTCCAAAATAGGAACTTTATAAGAGAGGGCAAAAACTTCTTAATTTTCTTCCAAGCCATTTTGGAATATTTCTATTGGTCTAATCATGAAATTTTCGCACAAAGTGAAGGACAGCCTTTGTGTTGAAATGTGGTGGACAGCGATGATGTGGGCCATCCATCACTGTGTTGGCTAACACAGGTTTATTCAGCTTCACTAACAGATTCTGGAAGAATAATACCAAAGGGCAGCTGGTCACACACACACACACACACACACACACACACACACACACACACACACGCACACACACACACACACACACCACTTTCAGCTAAAAAGCTGTCTTTTACCACACTACACAATGAGGGGATGTGCATTTTCCTGCACAGAGGCTTTATTGTGTTGCAATACAGAAGAGATTCATGGTGGACTGTGAACTTGAGGCTGTAATTAATGCAGACTTCCTCATACAGCGGAATGAGAAGGGTCTTTCAGATGTCCGCAATGTGAAGAGCCTTCTTCTCTGTGTGGACCAGGAAGACTCCTAGACTCCTAGGCAACTGCATCCTTTAGCCCTTGGATGAAAGTTACAAGTAAACATTTTTCTGCCAACCTGTTTCGTCTTAGATTTTATCTTTCCCCCTGAGTGCCACTTTTAACGTTTAAAAAATGTTAAACAACAACAACAACAAAAAAAAGAAGTGAATTTAATACAAATAAATAAATGTTGTTATAACAAAATTTTTGTGACCTTTTCTAACCTCTGTTTATCTCTATGAATAAAACAGGCCGTCTTTGTTACCGATATGTGTAAATGATCTGTGTTCTGATACGCTACTCTGTATTGAGGCTCATTCAAAAAGCAGTCCAACAAAAAGCAGAAACACTCCTAATAACTTAAGTGTGGGTGGGCAGAGCTAAACGGTTGTAGGCTGAATAGGTGGATGTACGCAAATGAGTTGGTTTTCATGACATCTCAGGAAAAAAAGAGCTCAAAACAGGCTGTTTTTGCAGGCTTAGCTTCCATTTTAGGACTGGTATGTTTTAAAACTATTGCAATGTTTGTGTTACATCACAGTGAGGAAAGTTTGGTTTCCTACATTATAGGCCCTTTAAGCTTGTGGTGCTCTGTCATTACTATGAGTTAAAGTAGAAGTACATACACTCCACTGCTGTATGTCTGAGAGCACATTTGTTATACAGACACATGCGCCCACGCACACACACACACACACACACACACACACACACACACACACACACACACACACACACACACACACACACACACACACACACAACCAGACACACTTTCTCTGTTGTTCGAGTGAATGAGTTTCCAATCATTTCTACTGTTCTGTACACATGGACGTACTGCTGATTTACCAATTACATGAATGGATTAATTTAGAATTATGAGCCCCCTCCCATTCATATTCATTTCATCTTAAGGTTGTAATTAATGTTAACTAGTGTACCAAAAAATTAAAGCAACACTTTCTGCTGTCTCAGTGCTTCTCATAACAGTACAACCCCCCACTAAATAGCTCTATGAGGGACATATCAATGACATATGACATCATATTTTTGAGCTAGTCTGCTCATCCAATCCTGAGTGTGCAATTCTGAAAGTGTCAAAATGCACATAATGCAGACAAGTTAAATTATACTTGGTCAAATGTCTTGTCACATTGCTCTCTGTAGAATCGTTTCTGAATGACGGCTGTGAGGCAGACACAGACTGTTGTGAGAGATTGAGATAGAGCTTGGCTGTGAGAGAGCAAAGAGCATTTGTGCTGGAATGAATGCTGTGGCATTTGCACTTGACTGCTGTGCTGACTGATTGGTGGCTGTGGAAACATGGCTGTCATTTACCATCACACCTCTGCTATCTGTTTAGGCAGACCAGACCATGCTAAGGCCTCAATCTTCAAACGATGCAGTTGACAGGCCATGGCTCTATTTCAGCTGTTCCAGTAGAGCCTTTAGGGGTAATCCTGGGAGCAGATAGGTCACAAACATCCATTACATTTTGCATCTTCTGAAAACATTGCCTGTTCCCAATAACAGCAGTGAATAAAATGTTCAGATACAGCACAACTGGGCAGTGGCATGAATTCTGCTGTTTTGACTCAGTACTGCAGCAACTGGATATGAAACGAAGAATGAGCAATGAGGTTAAAGTGTCTCACAGGTACGCACTATATGTTCGCATTAGATAAACTGAACTACAGCATTTTTATACATTGTCCTAATATTTGTGGGGATGAAAAGCAATTGGACAATTTGATGGCGCACAGTTGCTTCTTGGTCAGTTGTGTGTTCTTGCATTCTTGATTCAAGCAAAAGATCATAAGACCGTTGGGTAACACTTCATTTGAAGGCTACCTACATAAGGACTTCATTACACATGAATAAGCATTGATTAACATATTTATAAAGCAATACTTGAGCATTTATAAACAGCTTATGTTATTATTCACAAGATGACATTAGATGTTTTATGAAGTGAATAACATTGGACTGACATAAGAGACCTTAAACTGAAGTGAGGGATAGTTTGTTTCATTTATAACACTGTTATAACTATGGCCTTCTCAAACGATGGAGCTTATACAAAGAAATAAGTCTACCACCCTTATGTCAACACATTAAAATGCCAGGCTTATTGCATTTACTTCATAAAACATCCTCTGGCATCTTGCGATTAATGGCATAAGCTGTTCATTACTACTCAATTGTTGATGTATAAGTACATAATTCAATACTTATTCATGTGTTTTAAAGTCTTTATGCAGGTAGCCTTCAAATAAAGTGTTGCAGACTGTTGCTACTTTTTAATGGAATAGTTTGGTGAAAATCACAATTTCCAAGTTTTACTTCCACAGTTAAGAACTTTTGGACTGTGTTACTTTGGTTTTCCTTTATTCCGTTTATTATGCTGTACTTCCAGGTTTTCCCTATTATGTGATAAAGCCTGTATATTTTAGTTTTCAGGCCTCTTAGGGCACAGCTCTTGTTATTCCTAACTCCCTATTCTTGTCACCAAGAGTCAAACAACACAGGTGAGCCTCCTAATGATATATAACATGTATAGTGTTAACATATATAATGTAATGATATGCAGACAAGGGTATGACAGACAGGGCAATGCAGAATGGCGGTTTGCAGACTTGGATATTACATGATGACTGAGGAAGATCTCTGCAGGTAGAGACTGTAGAAGACAGAGCACTGTTCGAACTAGAACCAGGACAAGACTCCCACATCTCCCACATAGCATCCTGTTTCCCAATGACTTCTACATTCAAACCCTGGAAGGCTGGAGTGCAGGGCTGTGTTTTATAATGTCACTCTGCAGATATGTAGAGTAAGTACAGTAATACTAAAGGCTTGCTTACAGTAAGAGAATTAGAATTTGCTTTTCAAATAAAGATAAACCTATGGAAAAGAAATGTTGAGTTCCATTTTACAAAATCAAAAGCGATACCAAGTAGATTTGTACAGATGTCACCTCAAAGAAGTGACTTTGAGGTCCAGCAACTAAATAAGTAATTTCTTCTTGTGTATTTTCATTTATGCAGAAAAAACATGATCCTCAAATTCATTATACACTGTATTGATTTTCTGACTACAGTTGATTAGCTTCTCTGCCTGTGTTACTCTAAGGGAACAGTGTTGGTGACTATTTACTTTGTGTTTGTTAGCAACATTAACTGTGTAGCTCCAGGTCTAAACTAAAGCAACGACATTGTGTGTTACTGCATTGCGCCATGCATTAGGCAATTTTATCATGGGGAAGGGTGTTCTTAGGCACGATGCAAAGCGGAGTGGTGTATGATATAATTATTTTCTGAAAAACAGAGTATCTCACACTTTTAGTACTGCATCTCATTTAGGTAACAGCATAAATTGCAGGGGCTCCCCAAATGGCATAACCATCTACACTTGCCCCATTGTCAGAAGATCACCCTGAACTGGGAGCCCAGAAAACACCTGGTGCCATTGCTAATCCCTTGAATGGCCAGAACTCACTAGCAGGCCTAAAGTCTTACTACACACTTACTATAAACTAAGAATAGCTCAGCCAGTTTGCGTTAAAGTCCCGGTAGTTACTGAATAATAAGCCTTAGTATGTAATAAGCCTGAGATTTTGGGTGGATTTTGAGGGTTTGAAGGAGCCCCATCTGGTAGATGACCTTCTGATAATGGGGCAAGTGCTTAGACATTTGTGCCACTCAGGGCACTCTAAAATCACTTAAACTTCTGCATCCAAAAATGTGAAAAAAGATTAGTTGTTCTAACTTTTCATTGTTCACCGAACATCAGAGAGTAGGTTTACATAATAGGATAAGACACACATTGTTGTTTTTTAACATATTGTTGGACATTTAACTATTTGCAAAACATTTAATATTTAACTTTTTCTAATGATGTATTTTATGTGCAATTAAATATATTGTAATGGAATGTATTATTGGTAAGAACTGACTACTACAGGTGCTATATTGATATGCAGTGATGCAATAAGTGGTAGGAATGATACAGAGAAGCTTCATTTGCTGAATTAACTAGATTTTCAGTCAACGGATATTTATTTTAATAGCAAGCAGTGTGGTAATTATATTTTGTCCGAAAGCATTAAAACTCATTTTCAGTCACGTCACACGACAAGCAGAAGGGAAACCATTTGATCAAACAAGCACTGAGCACCTTGCCTTAAGTGGGTATTGTCTTCTTTGGCTAGCTAGCTAAATATCTAATGGCAGTTTTGAGTTTTTCATTATGCATTAGCCCACAGGCTAGCTCATTATCTCTAAATTGACAGAGTTAGTTAAAGAAACATGCCTTTGGCTTTGTGGTGTCCACAAGCTGTGAATGCTTTGCTAATTATGTTTTTTGGTTGTTCTGTGGAAGTTATTTATTCAACTTTGACCGCACTTTATCGCCTTAATCATGGTCTTAAGAAGAAAGGGAGAAGGTGACTGCAGATTATAGGCTGAATTTGGCTAAAGTGGCTCACACTTTAGTTCGTTTATTAAACTTTTTTTTGGGTTTTGATTGGATGTTGGTAAATTTGATGTTAAGGTAGCATTTAAGGGATTAAAAAAAGGTTCCTTACCAATAACTACATAGTGTAACTTTTTTTTTTTTTTTTTTTTTTTTACAAAATATGCATTCATTTTTGTGGTGATACACAACTGACACATGAAAATGACACAACAAAAATCAAGGAACATTATTTTTATATATATATATATAGTGATATCACTATATTGTGCTTACACCAATGAAAGATACTGCCCTAACCTAAATACTTTGCCTCTACCTGTGAATTATTAAAGAAGTTCATCAAAAAACAAACCTTAACTCTGTGAATCTCAGGGAAAACTATAAAATTGAAGACCGAATAGCATTCTAATAGCATTCTAGAGATTACGTTTTACTCATGCACAAGAAAAAGGGAAAGAATATAAAATAATATTCAAGTGTTTAGATGTCCTGGTGAGTGATGTTGGATCAACTGTGAGGAAATGGAAACTGCACCACACCACCCAGACACTGCCTAGACAAAGACGTCTCCCAAAACTGCATCGCGATGCAGATGTGAACGATTCTGCATCGATTCATAAATTGATTTTCTAAATATTTAATTTATAATGTAATGTTGACGGAACATAAAAGGGTGAACTTGAGTAAGTGCAGTGCCTGGACAGTCTCTGATGGCACATAACAAAAACACACATGGATGAGCGAGAAATCTGACCGGTACACTGTGCGTTCTGAATAGATTCACTGATTCAGTGCATTCTGAATCTAAATGTTCGTCTTTTCATAGCTACTGGCGAGGCGATACTTCGCTGCTATGTGACCTGTAGTCTGCTTCTCAGTCGTTGAGAATCAGGGCTTTTGCGCTATGCTGCACACTTTGGAGCTGAGATTCAGCGTCCAGTCTCGATACAGAAAATATTTTACTGTCACAGCAATCCTATCCAAACCCCTCACCCCCTCCCCACCCTCACCCTCTCTACAACGAGACCAAAACTGAAAGTATAAATCACTAAAGTAAACGGGTAGGATGGCTGTAACATGTGCTGCGTGGACATCCGCCACCACTGGATCTTATTTCAGCCTAACAGCGCATTTTATCACAGATGAGTGGCAGCAGCGTCTCAGTGAATGAGAGCCTTCTGGTTCACTTGCCACATCACTTCCATTTGATTTATTAATAAACCATTTTAGATATTTAAAGGAAAATATTTGCATTTACATTATGGATCATTACAAATACTTTGCTTTAAAACTACCACATCCTCAGACATTACGAAAATAGAAATCCTGTATAGAAAAAAAAGTTGCTTAGAGATGCATCAATAATCATTTTATAATCGCATCACAGCCCTCTGAATCGTAATCGAACCGAATCATGAGGTACCTAAAGATTCACCCCTACTCAGAACTAACTATCAGTGCAAGAAAGGGACTTGAGAGGGAAGCTTCATAGAGGCCAAACATTACTTTAAAGAAAGTACAGAGCTCAGTGGCTGAGACTGGAGTGAATGTGCACCAGTAAATAATATCAAGAACTCTACAGGCCATTAGTCTGTGTAGGTGGGTGGCTAGAAGAAGAGAAAAAAAAAAACACACATCAAAGTGGACCCAGTTAAAATGCGTGATTAGGTTTTGTTGTCAAATCAGACAAACATTATACTTTTTGGCCAAGATTCAAAATGCAGTGCTGTGTGGCACAAACCTAACACAATTTTTTTGTCAATTTTTCATCGAGCACCATCCCAGCAGTGAAGTATGAGGGTGGAAGCATCCTTTCATGGAGATGTTTTTCTGCAGTGGGCATGTTGTTAAAAGTGATCCCAAACACTGAATGAGTTCAGTTCAAAATGAGCAGAATCGACAGGAAATGTTATTACAGCTTTGTTACCTCCCAGTTAGGCTCCCCACTGCTTCTCTGCCCACTGATCACAGTCTCCTTCACTACAATGCTCTTTGTTAACTGAGTTGTTTCAGCCTCCTGCTGTAATGTATAGCACCTATTATTCAAACTGAAGCCTCACCGCTACCTTATCAACCCATTCCATCATGCCCCAGATCAGAGAACACGGCGGATACGCAGTGTATAAATCACCCACACACACCAGCCTACACACACACACGCACACACACACACACAGAGCGTGGTCTATGTTTATAGTTAACACCTATTCTCAGTCAAAGAGAACCACCTGTCTATCCCCTGTGCTAAAGTAGCACCTCAACAGCTCATCAAAATGATTCATTGTGTAAGACATAGCATGGCGTCATCTGGAACACAATAACAGTGTCTGCAGCTGCTCATGTCAGTATATATTGCAGCACTGACAGCCGTGTTAGCAGTACTCTTACAGAACCAGAAGAACACGTTTCCAACATGTTCACATCAAAAATGACTAGTTCTATGAAGTAGGTTAACTCCCAATCTGTGGAAATGAAGTAGTGGAAGCAAAGAAAAACCTTGTATTGCTGTGATATCACTGAACTATGTCAACACCAAATGGCCAATTGAATTGGAAAACACTGTAATCATAAAACCGTTAAATATTGTTTTGCCCCTGAGTTAAAATAATCAGCACCCTTGGAATGTGAATTGACCATTGGTAATCAAGTATTTATCAAAGCTATATCAAAAAATAAAATGAAATAAAAAAAAAACTAATCTCTCTGTCCCTTATGTGTTCTGGGGGAAGCGGAGTTTTGAGAAATTAAGCCCTCAGCGTGTGTTTATCTTTCTCCCTGTGTGTGACATTGAGCTGAAGCTTCACCACTGAATGGAGAGAGAGAGATTGAGAGAGGGATGATGATAATGGGGAGGTGGTAATAATGAACCCTGCGTCATGTGCTTAGAGAAACGTCTGTCTTGTTTTGTTTCATTCGCTGATATGTAGTAGTAGTAGTAGTAGTAGTAGTAGTAGTAGTAGTAGTAGTAGTAGTAGTAGTAGTAGTAGTAGTAGTAGCAGCAGCAGCAGCAGCAGCAGCAGCAGCAGCATGTAGTAGTATTAGTAGTGTAGTAGTAGTTGCAGCAGCAGTAATAGTAGTAGCTGCAGTAATAGTAGCAGCAGTAATATAGTAGTAGTAGTAGCAGCAGCAGCAGCATGTAGTAGTATTAGTAGTGTAGTAGTAGTAGCAGCAGCAGTAATAGTAGTAGCTGCAGTAATAGTAGCAGCAGTAATGTAGTAGTTGCAGTAATAGTAGCAGCAGTAATATAGTAGTAGTAGTAATAGCAGTAGTGGTAGCACTAATTATATTTATTTATATAGCACCTTTTATGCTGGTGGTAACACAAAGTGCTAGTAGTAGTAGCAGCAGCTATAGTAGTAGCAATATTAGTAATAATAATAGTATTATTATTAAAATATTATACATATATTAAAATATTCATCTTAGTATTAATAGTACTAGTAATAGTTCTAGTAGTAGCAGCTGTAGGAGTAGAAGTGTCGTAGTAGTAGTATCATAGTAGTAGTAGTAGTAGCAGCAGTAATGGCAGTAGTGGTAGCACTTATTATTATATTTATATAACACTTTTTATGCTGGTGGCAACACAAAGTGCTAGTAGTAGTAGTAGTAACAGCTATAGTAGTAGAAGTAGTAGTAATAATAATAATAGTATTATTAAATTATATAATAGATACTATATTAAAATATAGTATTAATAGTACTACTAGTAGTAGTAGTAGTAGAAGTGTAGTAATAGTAGTAGCAGTCGTAGTAATAGTAGTAGTAGTAATAGTAGTGGTAATATAGTATTATAGTAATAGTAGTAGTAACAATAGTAGTAATATAATAGTAGTAGTAGAAGTAGATGCAGCAGCAATAGTTGTAGTAGTAGTAGTAGTAGTAGCAGTAATAGTAGTAGCAGCAGTGGAAGCAGCAGCAGTAGTAGTACTAGTAGAAGTAGTAATAGTAGTAATAGTTGTTGTAGTAGCAGAAGTAGCAGTAATAGTAGTAATAGTTGTAGTAGTAGTAGTAGTAGTAGTAGCAGCATTAGCAGTAATAAAAGTAGCAGTAGTAGTAGCAGCAGCAGTAGTAGTAATAATGTAGTAGCAGCAGCAGTAGTAGTAGCCGTAGTAGTAGTCGTAGTAGTAGTAGTAGTCGCAGCAGTAATAGCAGTAGTGGTAGCACTAATTATTAGATTTATTGATATAACACTTGTATGCTGGTGGCAACACAAAATGCTAGTAGTAGTAGTTTGTTTGGAAAGATTATCATCTCAGTCAAAACATTCAGCTAAACAAAGCAACAGATCTCATCAAAGATGACACAAATACAGTGGTTATCATAGCTGTGGATAATTTTGCAATAAGAATAAAATTATTAACACAGGTGAAATGTGTGGGGGTCTTCAGAAACACCCCACATGGGTACATTTGACTCCCTGGACATTTTCTTTCATTCTATCATATCAGGAGAAATTAAGGGGAGAACATAAGAGATTTGAAACTGTTATTTAAACTTGTTACTGTATTTATGATGTATATATAGACATCATGTAATGTTACCCATACATACATAATTTTAAACGTTGCAATACCTAATAACATTGGGTCAGTGAGGTTGTTTAAGTATCAGACAGAATTTGTGCTCTCCTCTAAAGTTCAAAGTAGTGTCCCCACACTAGGCATCTCATCACACACATCTAGTTAGTTACACTCGCACATTACTTGACCTGACGGTCTTCGTTTCTTTGATAAATTATGAGATATGTCATAGCAAACCTGATGCTTGTAACTCAGACTTTGAAGTAGTTTGTAAGTCAGACTTAGTCAGACACATCTGGACAAAATGTGAAAAAGAGGCTGTACTAGTTTGTCCAAAAATCCACAATTGAGGTAAAAAACCAGCCAAAAGTCACAACCAACACAAGCCAACAAACAAAACAAAGATAAATCCAGGCAACCAAAATCCAAGATAGAGAGTCAAAAATACAAACAATAGGTTAGATACCCAAAAGAGTAGAACAGCACACGGTCAAGAGCGCTGAGTAGATGAGAGAATGACGCAATCTCACAACTAACCTATCCTAAAGTCTTATAAACTAACTGGATTGAGTCACAACTATACACAACAGGTGAAAAACACCAATAGTCAGGGGAAGCTGATCTCTGATGGAACCTGCTGACCTTGATGTCACATGTTCACCCAGAGGTTTCTTGGAATTGGAGTCCTGAGAGTCATGGCTGGAGGGATGTGTGACAATGCCAAAAGGCCAACCAGCATCATGTCTTCATATTAAAATTAAGCTTTCCGCAAACCACAAATAGTGTTTTTTTTTTTTTTGTTGCCTTTTTTGTTTGTTTCTTCGCCTATAAAAATAATAAAGGTTTTCTGAAGCTGTAGTGGTTTAAATAATGCAGCTTCATTTTCACCAATGAAATCACTTGTTTGTTTGTTTGTTTGTTTGTTTAAAGAAGAACTCCTATAAGAGTACAAGATATACCTGGTCATCCATGCCACTCCTTTTTTTTCTCCTTAACTCTATGAGGCTGGAAATACAGAACATTAGCACAAAAACACAAAAGACTGTGTTGCAAAAAGTTAATCAGCCCTTGACAAACTACCTTGCTGAAACAAATGTTTTGCAATGCTTACTTTTAAAGGGATTAACTGATACATGGGCATTTACTTTACTGTTGTATGAGTGAAGATGCCTATAGTCCTCTCTGCAATGAGACCAAAACCTAAGTTCTAAAATCACTAAAGAAAACGGGCAGGACAGCTGTAATGCGCTGCGTGGACATCCACCGCCACCGGGTCTTATTTCACTGTAACTGCACATTTTATCACAGATGAGCGGCAGCAGCGTCTCATGTGCTCCAAGCAGTAACAGTGAATGAGAGCCTTCCAGTTCACTTGCCACATCACTTCCATCTTATCTATTAATAAAAGATATTGGAAGTGAATTCATTATAGATCATTACAAATACCTTGTTTTAAAAGTACCAAATCCTGACACAGTGAGAAAATAGAAATGCTCTATAGAAGAAGAAAAAAAAGATGCAGCGATAATCGTTTTATAATCGCATCGCAGCGCTCTGAATCGTAATTGAATCGAATCGCGAGGTGCCTAAAGATTCACACCCCTACTCTTTATTATGACTGTGTACCTGCACTTTAAATTCTTCATTTATTTGAATGCTGTTTAGAGTTAAGTGTTTGCACTGTTTATTTAACACTTACATACTGCTTTGATGCCAGTCTATGCCTGTATGTCGCTGCTGTCGGGAATAAACCTCATATCTCCATTTTTGTCAGTTTTTTGACATAATTTGAAAATGCCTGTTTCTGTTTACGACCTGTCCAGGGTGTATCCTGCCTGTCGCCCAATGACAGCTGGGATAGGCTCCAGCAACCCCCGTGACCCAGAAGGAGAAGCGGCATAGAAGGTGTGTGTGTGTGTGTGTGTGTGTGTTTGTTTCTCTTTACATTGTGTGTCCATTCCATGACAAATGGACCAAAAGAAACAGCCCAAAATGACTTGGAAAAAAAGTCCATTCACTTACAGTAAAAGCACAATATGTTTTTTCCTTCTCCTGAAAAGTGATATATATGTATGTGTGTATATTCATGTATATGATGTCCACTCATATTTATTGCTTTGTTGTGCTGTGTAGTATGTATTGTCATGTGTTTTTATTGTTCTGTATGTTTATTCTAAGATGAATTAGTTAAGTATTCCGCACTGTTGTGTATCTGCATTCAGCGTGGTCCTGTGCAATGTGCTGCTGTTGTGCGCTGCACCATGGGGCCTGAAGAACAGCAGTTTGTTCCAGTATATGCAAGTTACATTGAGGAATGACAATGAAGACCACTCGTTACACTTGATACGCTTGCATGAATATGTACCCGGATCTAATTCAGTTCCTTTAATAGCGTCACAAAAAAATAACGCTTCTCCTCATCTGATGACCTAATTTTAGTGCTTAGGTATGTGAAGCCTTCCCTGATGTAGATGACAGGAATGCTTGGGGGAAAAGTTACCAAGGTAGCTATTATCCAAGGGCATGAGCACAGATTTATTCCAGTTCAACACTAGAACCAACAGAGAGTCTAATCTTAGCAAATTAGGAACAGGATTACATTTACCAGGCAGAAAAATGAGGCTGTCGTCAGAGAACACAGCATTTGTTATTGGTTTTATATTGAAGACTGACCCACCACTTGTAAAAATGGGTTTAAGGCCAGGACAAACAATTCAGGACTCACAGTACCTCTTTGTCAAGGAAACAGCCCAGACCTACAAGAACCAGACTTATATAACAGACATATTATGAAGTATGGATCTTTCTAATGAAAGTTGGAATAAAGCTCCATTGTAATCTCCCCTGCCCTCGCCTTTGTCGATGAATATGCTTATGCAGTTTGCCCATGGCACATCTGCCCTTTTGCAAAGAGTCTGGTCATCATAACAGTCATAGCAGCAATGCTTTCACTGAATGAGTTTTAAGAAACAAGAATGTGTGCAGTTAAAATTCAGCATGTCTTAAAGATTTATTGTTGGGAAACATCAGTGCGCTGTATGTCTTTGACTTTGCCAGAGGAGCACTGATAAGTTACAATAGCGTGTTATTATAAATAATATCAGCAGAAAACAGACTCCTGCTGCTAAACAGCTCCTCAATATGCACTACTTTTCTGCAGAGGTTTCAACTTTTTGCTGGAGTAAGCTCCATTCAGACCAGCACACAGCTACATTCAGCTCATTTTGCAAATAAATACACAGGCCTCTGTTTTGCTTTCATATTTGAATTAAATTGGGTGTTTTAGGTACAATTGTACCATTGCTTTATTTCCTAATAACAATATCAATATCAGTAATAATATCACTTACTTCCTAATAATATCAAAATGCATTTCTATACAAGTTGTATAATACAACACATTCTTAATCAATTCGATGAACCATTGTGCCCTGCAGAGAATGATCTAAGCATGCCAGTGGTTCTATGTAGAACTCATGATTGTAAGAAGTGTGTAGGGCCTAGGTTATTGACTGATGGATGGATGTATGGACGGATGGAAGGATAGATGGAAGCTAGAAACGGGATGTGAAGCTTTAATTTGGAAGCCCAGGCTATTACAGGCAAACCCATAATGGAAACAATGTTGTCAAATGTGTAATACATTATTTCTGGATGCAAAGATAAAATGTACTACACATAACTGCAGAAAATGGCATATCAAATATCAAACTCCTTCAGAAATCCAGCAAATGTTGCAATTTCTCCAAGATCCCAGAGAATAAAACTGGGCAAATGATCAGGAGCATTGAGATGGTGTAGTTTTGCCATGTTTTTTTTTCCCCTTGCCTGTGGTCATCTAAAACCTCATTAAAACACAAAGTTCCTCATAATTGTTGGCATAAGTGTTATTTATGCAAGTTCCTCCATTCTAATGATGCACACAAACAGCTGTGTTGTGTGAGAATTCTAAGCCAGGTTCATGAGGTGCCTTGCACAGAAAACAAAAATGGCAAGTTAATTTATATGCAAATTGTCTGAGATGTTATGCATTTAAAATGACAGAAAAAGCAGTAGACAGAATGAAACATACGTTATATGTCCAAAAGCATCTAGACACACCTTAATTAATAAATTCAGCTTCTGTGTTGCCCCCATTGCTGACACAGGAGTTCAGTTGTGCACACGCAGCTTGTATAATGTCCATATAAAAACCATTGTCAGTAGAATGAAACACTCAGCCACACATGAGCCAAAGATCACCATGCCCAATGGCAAGTGAAAGGCCCCCAGAATTGGGCTGTGGAGCAGTGGAACTTTGTGGAACTGTGTGCTCGTCATTACAGTGGAACTGTAATGCTTCTGTAGCTGAATGCAATCAAATCCTCACAGCAATGTCCCAACAGCTAATGTAAATCCTTTGCAGAAGAGTAGAGGCTGTTACTGCTGCAAAGGGGAGACAAACTCCTTATTAATACCCTTGATTTTGGAACAAATGTTGGATGTGCAGGTTGTCTACAAACTTTTAAACAGTACGTGAAAACACACAACAAAACAGCAGGACAGCACATATCAAACACATCAACCTATAGATAAGCACAAGACCAGACCAACTAACCCCATTACAAACAGCCTGTTCAAACCACCATCAGTGCAGTGTTCAATAAATAACTGAACATATATGAAAACTCCCAAAAGAAAAGAAATCTAGCAAAATCAGATATACCTTTTGCCAAGGAACTGACAGATCATGACAACTAGAATAAACAAAATACACACAGCAGCAGTAAACATATCAAACTGGTGACGTGAAGATACTATGGCAATTCAATTCTACAGCTCCTTTAGGGATACTCACCAAAACTGGCCTTTGTCTGATTTGAATTATAGCCACATAACATTTCATTTTTTAACATTGAGTCCACTCAAATCGATTTGTCATTAGCACCTGAAAAGTATGAGTAGACTGTTAAGGTAGTCATGTTTCCTAAACCTGGATTAGAGAATATATAGCCAGTCGTACTAAAGAAGTATGTTAATTTTACATAACAATGGCCACTCAACTGGTCATAGGTGTTTTTTTTGCCATGCTCTGAGCCAGGGAACTGCTGATTCAAGAGTTTTATTGTCAAATGCACAGCAGAAACAGGCAGTTACACTGTACAATGTTAATCTTAGAATATTAAAAAAATAATAATAATAGTTACATATGTGTATGTGCAAGTATGTAGAGTAGCGGTTCATAAAGGGCATGTTACAAGTAGCACATGTAAACAGTAGTGTTCGGTGCAAATAATAGATGTAACAGTAGTGTTCTGTGTGAGTAACAGATGTAACCGTAGTGTTCTGTGTGAGTAACAGATGTAACCGTAGTGTTCTGTGTAAGTAATAGATGTAACCATAGTGTTCTGTGTAAGTAATAGATGTAACCGTAGTGTTTGGTGCAAATAATAGATGTAACAGTAGTGTTCTGTGTAAGTAATAGATGTAACAGTAGTGTTCTGTGTAAGTAATAGATGTAACCGTAGTGTTCTGTGTAAGTAGTAGATGTAACCGTAGTGTTTGGTGCAAATAATAGATGTAACAGTAGTGTTCTGTGTGAGTAATAGATGTAAACAGTAGTGTTCTGTGTAAGTAATAGATGTAACAGTAGTGTTCTGTGTAAGTAATAGATGTAACCGTAGTGTTCTGTGTAAGTATTAGATGTAACCGTAGTGTTCTGTGTGAGTAATAGATGTAACAGTAGTGTTCTGTGTAAGTAATAGATGTAACCGTAGTGTTCTGTGTAAGTAGTAGATGTAACCGTAGTGTTTGGTGCAAATAATAGATGTAACAGTAGTGTTCTGTGTAAGTAATAGATGTAACCGTAGTGTTCTGTGTAAGTAATAGATGTAACCGTAGTGTTCTGTGTAAGTAGTAGATGTAACCGTAGTGTTTGGTGCAAATAATAGATGTAACAGTAGTGTTCTGTGTAAGTAATAGATGTAACCGTAGTGTTCTGTGTAAGTAATAGATGTAACCGTAGTGTTCTGTGTAAGTAATAGATGTAACCGTAGTGTTTGGTGCAAATAATAGATGTAACAGTAGTGTTCTGTGTAAGTAATAGATGTAACAGTAGTGTTCTGTGTAAGTAATAGATGTAACCGTAGTGTTCTGTGTAAGTAGTAGATGTAACCGTAGTGTTTGGTGCAAATAATAGATGTAACAGTAGTGTTCTGTGTAAGTAATAGATGTAACAGTAGTGTTCTGTGTAAGTAATAGATGTAACAGTAGTGTTCTGTGTAAGTAATAGATGTAACCGTAGTGTTCTGTGTAAGTAGTAGATGTAACCGTAGTGTTTGGTGCAAATAATAGATGTAACAGTAGTGTTCTGTGTGAGTAATAGATGTAAACAGTAGTGTTCTGTGTAAGTAATAGATGTAACAGTAGTGTTCTGTGTAAGTAATAGATGTAACCGTAGTGTTCTGTGTAAGTAATAGATGTAACCGTAGTGTTCTGTGTAAGTATTAGATGTAACCGTAGTGTTCTGTGTGAGTAATAGATGTAACAGTAGTGTTCTGTGTAAGTAATAGATGTAACCGTAGTGTTCTGTGTAAGTAGTAGATGTAACCGTAGTGTTTGGTGCAAATAATAGATGTAACAGTAGTGTTCTGTGTAAGTAATAGATGTAACCGTAGTGTTCTGTGTAAGTAATAGATGTAACCGTAGTGTTCTGTGTAAGTAGTAGATGTAACCGTAGTGTTTGGTGCAAATAATAGATGTAACAGTAGTGTTCTGTGTAAGTAATAGATGTAACCGTAGTGTTCTGTGTAAGTAATAGATGTAACCGTAGTGTTTGGTGCAAATAATAGATGTAACAGTAGTGTTCTGTGTAAGTAATAGATGTAACAGTAGTGTTCTGTGTAAGTAATAGATGTAACCGTAGTGTTCTGTGTAAGTAGTAGATGTAACCGTAGTGTTTGGTGCAAATAATAGATGTAACAGTAGTGTTCTGTGTAAGTAATAGATGTAACCGTAGTGTTCTGTGTAAGTAATAGATGTAACCGTAGTGTTCTGCGTAAGTAATAGATGTAACCGTAGTGTTTGGTGCAAATAATAGATGTAACAGTAGTGTTCTGTGTAAGTAATAGATGTAACAGTAGTGTTCTGTGTAAGTAATAGATGTAACCGTAGTGTTCTGTGTAAGTAATAGATGTAACCGTAGAGTTTGGTGCAAATAATAGATGTAACAGTAGTGTTCTGTGTAAGTAATAGATGTAACCGTAGTGTTCTGTGTAAGTAATAGATGTAACCGTAGAGTTTGGTGCAAATAATAGATGTAACAGTAGTGTTCTGTGTAAGTAATAGATGTAACCGTAGTGTTCTGTGTAAGTAATAGATGTAACCGTAGTGTTTGGTGCAAATAATAGATGTAAACAGTAGTGTTCTGTGTAAGTAATAGATGTAACTGTAGTGTTCTGTGTAAGTAATAGATGTAACCGTAGTGTTCTGTGTAAGTAATAGATGTAACCGTAGTGTTTGGTGCAAATAATAGATGTAACAGTAGTGTTCTGTGTAAGTAATAGATGTAACCGTAGTGTTCTGTGTAAGTAATAGATGTAACCGTAGTGTTTGGTGCAAATAATAGATGTAAACAGTAGTGTTCTGTGTAAGTAATAGATGTAACAGTAGTGTTCTGTGTAAGTAATAGATGTAAACAGTAGTGTTCTGTGTAAGTAATAGATGTAACCGTAGTGTTCTGTGTAAGTATTAGATGTAACCGTAGTGTTCTGTGTAAGTAATAGATGTAACAGTAGTGTTCTGTGTGAGTAATAGACGTAAACAGTAGTGTTCTGTGTAAGTAATAGATGTAACAGTAGTGTTCTGACAGCAGCAGTACAGTGTATGTAAGTTGCAGTTATTGAGTGCAAGGTCGGCCAAAAGTTAAACCAGTTCAGAATGGGAGGGGGGAAGAGGTAGCGAGTGAAGTGTTCACAAGCCTGATGGCCTGTGAATAGAAACTGTTTGTCATTCTTGTAGCCCTGGACTTGACACTCCTGTAGTGTCTGCCTGAAGGTAGGAGTGTGAAGAGTCTGTGCTGGGGTGTGTACTGTAACCAGGAAGATGTCATTCCAGTACTTATGCTGGATGAAACACCCCAATAGAGAGGTACAAGAGCACAGCCAGTGTGGACATATCAAGAGCAGAAGAAGCAGTGTGGAGGCTCTTGGGGTGATGGCTCCCTGTTGGAACTGGTGAGTTTAAGTCTTCTAAGTTTCAGACCCCTAGAAATGGCAAGCATGAAACAAATATAGGGGAATATTGGGCAATTATTCGGTTTCAGGGCTCTTGATTAAATATATAACTCCTAATTCCTCCAACAGCACTTTTCAAATTTGCCATTTTAAATGAATTATATTTGAAAAAGGGCTTAATAGTCACAGGCTCCCTCTTGCATGTCGTGACTAGGGGACATGAACAGAACACATCTGCAAATGAAAAAAGCACAAATGCAAACATATTTGCATTACTGAATAACAGATTGTTTAATAACTCAGTGGAATTAAACTGCGGGCTTTTCATAAATATATCGATATGCATATGTGATGTGTTGCAGATATTAATGTGCAGTGATGTGGATCTTGTTTTCTAATTCAGTGAATATTTTCGCAGCACATGGTGGGGTTGAATATCATATCAGAGTGCGTCTGTGTAATTACAGCTCAGTGCTGCCTGACCTCCAGTCTTCCATTCAGAGTTACCAAAAAGAATTACAATTCAAGGATACTTCAAGCTGAGAGGGTGATTACACAGTATTCTAGATGTCCTGCATAGTGAAATGAAAATGAGTAATGCTTTGATTAGACGCTGGGCCTACACTGCTAGGCTGAGCGAACAAGCCTGTGCATGCATGTGTGTGCATGTTAAGTCACATGTCACATCTGGTCAAAGCATGGACAGACATCACTATTCCCACTTCAGTATAGCCCACCGTATGATTCCGTTCATGTTTTTTCTGACCCGCCCTGTCATTTACACAAATTCCTGCTGGAATGTCCCGTCCAAAAAGGAGAATCAAACCCATCAGCTGCGGCTGATTCCCCTTGACAGCTGGAGCAGGGAGAGAAAGGTGATTGATGAATATAGATGTCAAGGCAGCCCTCACTCATCCTTCGCCACATCTCCAGAGAGAGCAAAACGAGTGCAATCGTAGATGGAGGTTTCTTCGAAGATGTGCATTTCATTTCACCTTTTTTACCCAGGCAGTTATTGCTTAAACTATATGCAATATATACATATACTACTGATTTCTCCCTCTGTCCCTTGACCTCACCTGTCAGATGTTCACAGCTAAAAAGAAATGCTACTGGTAAAAGAGTGAGCAGCCTTTTTACATTACCAGTGGAAATATTCAAATATCAGCCTCTCATGTATCTGATGTTTATAATATGGAAACCATATAGAGGAAGTCATTTGATGGGGTAGCAGATTGGACTTTTACTTCAGGTGAAGTGTTACCACTCTGTGTCTTATATCAACACTTCATAACATGTTCCTCAATGTTTAAATCAACATTTATAAAGTATACATGTTTTACATGACATTAATATTGACTTTTATGGAATTTTACTATTTTATTTTTAGTAAAATACCTCATTTCTGGACAGCCAGATAAAAAGAAAGACCTCGCTATACCCCTTTGGTCATTGAGTGTTTTGACACTCAGGCACATTTCACCTATACCTTTGACTTCTTTTTAATTACTTTTTTTCTCATGCATTTGTTACTTAAGAATAGCAAATTATTCATAAATATGCTTGGAACAGTCATTCAACTCTTACTTATGGGAATTTTATAGGTCATAAAACTCTGTAGGTGCTGGATAGCCGCATGAATGTGAACTACTTTGCATTGCAATTTAAAGATCCACATGACATGTATTTGAGTCAGATTAACTTCCATCACTTTTGAGATAAAGGCAAAACAGAATTTATTAATCCTTGGAATAAAAGTGCAACATTTAACCGCAAAGACTCAATTAAATGAGATAACCAATAACAATTATACTTGCGCCTTCTATAATGTCATAAGCAAAGAAGAACATCATTAAATATAATATTAAAAGTATATTAAAAGTATCTAAAGTACAAACAACACATCATTAAGACGAAGTTGAACATTTCAAAACACTTAATGAGCAAAAAAGGGGTAAAGTGAAGTCATTGTTATTTCAGCTGTCCAGAAATAAAGCCTTTCTCTAAAATAATACACTTTTTCGAAATAAAAAAATGAGAATTTTATTTTGAAATTGCATCTCAGTAAAATGACATAGTAGTCCATATTAATATCATGTAAAATAAGAATGCTTTACAAATGTTGATTTAAACATGAACATTGTTATGAAGTGTTTGTGTAAGATGTGTTATGTAGACACCTTCAAGTAAAGTGTTACTGCAGATTTATAGTAGAAAGTCTACCAATTAAAACTGAATCCAAAAAACCTGAATCCTAAAAACCACCTATAAAATTACATTAACTCAAGTACTTTGCATTGCTAAGTAAGTAGTAGCGGTCATCATGAAGTCTGATTTTAGTCTGTAATGTGTTCATGTTTATACAAAATAGCAAGTCACACAAGCTAAAAACCCAATAATTTAGCTTGTTTGAGATTGCTTAACAACTTGCCAGTTTGAAGCAATTTGTGCATTTTAGTCATGCAGTGATGAACAACCACACAAAGAAATGTTACCTAGTTACTCACTCCTGATTGGCGCAGGTGGCTAAGCGGCAGCTCCTCTCATGAGTCCCTCAGTTTGAATCCTAATTATGTATTTATCCATGGCCCCAAGTTTAAGAGAGTGTAACTGGACACGCTGTTGTCCAGATGTTAAATATGACTTAATTCCTTTTTCCATGTGATCTACAACAGTGCTAGCCAACTTTAGGCATCCATTAGGTCACATACAGAACTGGACAGTCAGCATTGTCTGCGTAGTGCATTCAGTTTTGTGCGGGTGGTAGTTTGAAAAGATGAGGTGGCACTTCACATTTCTCAGAGGAAATGCTTGCCTTCAGCATCATAGATTGGTTGGTGCTCCAACCGAGGGGGACTCGATCAGAGGCTGGGAATTGGATATCTGAGCAAAAGTCATCCACAAAAATAGAACTTGTAAAGATTCTGACCTTCATTTGAGAATGAATCTAATGTACCGTATGTGCCATCTGGTTCAAATGGTCTGTCGGCCATAAGTATGGTTGAGTGCCCTCCTGACCGTTGGTGGTGGTGTAAGATGAACCACCAGGCCAACAGTTTTGTTTGCCCCAGGCCTGCTGAACCCCACCACCATCATTCTGACAATATTACCCAACACAGCAGTCAAAGCTAACTTCTTCAGTCTTCAAGTCTCAGCAAAGCTTATGAGACCACCGACTAAAGCATAATATTCCTGAAAATGTTTCTACTTCTCTTTTGCTGACATCATCACAAAACAGCACATCAATAGAATTTACTTTGAAAGAGAAAATCACATTTTTGGTCTTCACCTTCTCTGTATATACCCTTCAACTATAAATTGAATAACATTGTTGCCTTTTCCTGTAAACGCTGTCACATGATTTATGTTGTGTTCGGTTGCCTAGATACTGGGGTTGGCTGAGCTTACTCAGCTGCTCATCGTATCCCACTCTCCCCATGCCATATGTGCACACATGTTAGAGTAATGCAGAGCTCATGCTGATCTTCACAGAAACACTGATTTTCAAATTACAGCCGCCTAGAAAATGCATTAACTCCATAACATCAAATGCTTATATAAACAAATACCTGTATGAATAAAGCCAGGTGTAATTTGCAATAACTCAACTGTATAATCCAGGGTACACTCATAAAAACAGTGGGTCTTCACTTGAATGATCTAAGGTTCTTTACACTCACATCGCATTTATATAAAAATAGTAAATTCCCATCCACTAAATGTCTGTTTAGAGAGCCAAATGTGGTTCTTCTATAATAAAGAACCCTTTTTGGAAGCGTAGTGTAGAGTGTATAGTCACCCCTGACTGTAATTGCATCTATCTCTGGAATTGACTAGTGTAAAAAGAGGTTTTTCTGAAGGTCTTGCATATTGATTTATTTTATTTTTATCATAAAACATCAATGTCTGTTGTAAACAGTGACATACTTGGCATGTTTCATGAATGGGTACATGGTTAATTCAGGATGCCTCTAATACATTTAGAGCATTAAGCAGACGCTCTTATCCACAGCGACTTGCAGAAGTGCTTTGTTGTCCACTCAGCTCAGCTAGTACAAATAGGTCTGGACTACCCTTTAGTAAGGCAATATACAGTACTGAAGCATAAGTGCAATACAATATATTTCAAGTGCTAGAGTTGCATTCTTTGAAATGTTCACTGAAAGATTTCAAGTAAGAGAAATACCTGCAAAGCCTTTTTTAATCTAAGAGAGTCATTTACTAAAGCTTTGGGTATATATAATATAAATATATACCTATAATGCTAATTTTTAATGTTTGTAATTTTATTTTTGAGGTCTACTAGATTAGATTTACATACCTCAGTGTTCCAAAAGCATATTTTTTTCTCAAACTGTACATCTCTATTGACTCTCTGTTTGAAACGCTATGCTTCTGTGTCTTTAAGTCCTACTTCCCAATGAGCTGAGTACCCACTCTGTTCTGACTGGTCAATCTCGAGAGCTGTTTCCAATGGCGTCAGTTCTGCTTTATGACCAGAAAAGTCAAGAAAGTCAGGTCAGCATCCTCTCAACATGGCTGTTATACAGAACAATCTCTTCCCGGCCCGTTATAGCTGCGCACCAAGCTTGCTAAGGAATGAGTAAAAGATTGTACCATCTTGTAACCAAAGAAAAGGGCTGGAATTCCAACAAGGTGTTTCAGGCAGCTGAGTAAAGTGGTGTCTGACAGAGAGAGTTATTCCCTCTGGTGTGTACTTTGAGCTTTATAACTCTGCAGACTGTTTATCTGCACAAAAAACATAACAAATACTAAAGGACAGAGAAAATCATAATAACAGCAGAATTGGTCACCTGTAACTATTATGAGTTAGTAAGTAGTTTGTAGTAGTAGTAATAGTAGTAGTAATAGTAGTAGTTGTAGTTAGCAGCTATTTTTCTGACTTTCATTTACAGCATCCATCAATCTGGGAAGCTGAAGGCACCTAAAACAGCAAGAAAACAATTTAGTGCAATACAGTATCTAAGTCTAGCTAGTCATAGTGATACTGACTTCTTCAGTAAAAAGGTTCTCACTACAACTAATGCTGAAATTGTGGTTTTCACAACTAGAACATTTCAAACCGTTCTATCACACGGCAGACTTTAGCTCTGTCTCTATACAGATTCACCTTCTAAGACATGGACAGGGAGGCAACAGCTGGCCCAGATGCCCCAGATAAACAGAGGAGGGGTTGTGAGAGTAAGTAAAATGGTGTTATTTCCATCTACGATCATACATGAAATATACATATTCTTCATTTACATATCTTAATGCGTTGCTTTAGATGTAAATGGAACTTTGCTGCAGTCAAAGCTGAACTACATAGCTAGACACAACACAGCGTGTGGTGTTCACAGGCTCAAAGCATAAAGACAAATGCGTAATAAGACAATGAATTGTTAATGTTTAGACTACACACTGATGTCTAGAAGTCATTGACGATGTGATATTAACAATGAGTAACTGGTTCTAAATACTTTATCGTGATTGAGGTGGAAAGATTACTGAAAATCCATACCTAAGTAAAAGTACTGTTACTGTTGCTGTCATTTACTTGAGTGCAGACAAAGTATTAACAACACAGTTAACTCAAGTCAGAGTAAACAAGTTGTTCATTGGAAAACCACTTGAGTTATTATTTTCTGTATATCTGCATTCTTCTTCTTCTTTCGGCTGCTCCCTTTAGGGGTCGCCACAGCGGATCATCTGCCTCCATCTTGCCCTATCCACTGCCTCCTCTACTTTCACACCAACCATCTCCATGTCCACCTTCACTACATCCATAAACCTTCTCTGAGGTCTACCTCTTCTCCTTCTACCCGGCAGCTCCATCTCCAAAGTTCTTTGTCCAATATATCCACTATTCCTCCTCAACACATGTCCAAACCATCTCAACCTGGCCTCTCTGGCTTTATCTCCAAACTGCTCCACCTTCACTGTCCCTCTGATCTGCTCATTTCTAATCTTGTCCAGCCTTGTCACTCCCAACGAAAATCTCAGCATCTTCATCTCCGCCACCTCCAGCTCGGCCTCCTGTCTTGTAGACAGAGCCACAGTCTCCAAACCATACATCATAGCAGGATGCACTACTGTCTTGTAAACCCATATCTGCATTCACAATCTACAAATATTTCTAAGTTGGCTTGCCTACTGATTTAGAGATAATCTGAGCATACAAAACTAAGGCCAAACATGATATTACAGGATGTGTTCTGAGTTTTAAGTGCACATTTACATTTGTCTGTCTACTGTGTAAGCATTAAGGTTTGCATTAAAACTACATGCAGTTTATGATTACATAAGGCTTCATAGTTGATCTGTTTCCAACAAAGTTTAGAGTGCTTTACAGAGTTTGTTACTGTTTCATTAGCCCTATTTTATGTATTTATTTTTATTTGGCCTTTTAAAAAAGGAGATTACTTGATTAAGAGTCAATGTAATGGGTAGATTACTCAAAGAATAATGTCCTTTTTAGTGACAGCCCTGCTACCCATCTGCTCCCTGAACATTAGTGCACATGAGTAAAAGTAACTAGTTAACAGGCACTTGCAATGAAACATATGCAACAGCTTTTAAGTGTAATAGACAGCTGCCATAATACCATCATGGTTATTCTAAAACAACAAAGCATGGACAAAATAGTAATAAAAAACAGTAGTTAGTCAGTCAGCTCATATGCTTTCTCAGGGTGGAAGAAGAGTCGTAAATGTGTAGTATTTTTGTGGCTGGGAGCTGCTCTGTTTTGATCGACTTTCAGAATCGAATCTTTTTAAAAAAAGATTTTCTTGTAATTGGTTTATGAGCTGAATGTGATGTGGACAGAATCGCAGACGAACGTGGATAAAAATACCAACGTGATTTATTACAAAACAAATCACAAACGTCAAAGGGGAAAGCAGCAATGTAGTCAATGTCCAGGCTAGAGTCAAAACCACATATCAGAAAACACCAGCTAAGGTACCAAAAGGGAAAAGGTAAGAATCCAGGAGTCAAAGAACAGGTAGGCAGGACAGAACATGAAAGCAAACAGCACATAGGAAGAACGCTCGGTACGTCTCAATGAAACAATACTTCGCAATGTGACTACCTAATGTGACTACCTAAAGCCTGGGCTTAAATAGTCTAAGCTATTTGTCACCTGATAACATACAAGTGTGGATCATTAATAATCAGGGGACTGAGATCTCTGATAGGTTCGCGGTGGAGAGTATGGAGTCACGTGAGACTCCCGAGGATCTTGGGAGATGTAGCCCATCTCCTGCAGGGAAGGATCCGAAGCCTGACGCTGAAACACACACTTATTTTAACTCCGTTATTGTTGCTAAGGAAAAAATGCTCATAAAGAGAGTAAATGTAATTCATTACTTTCCACCTCTGATCCTGATCAATAAAGCAATAAGTAATATGATGCCAATAATGATTTAACCACAGTTAAAGGACATTGTTAGGCACAATGTGATTATGATCAAATGCATCATACAATACATTATATTCTTTATTTATTATTAGTAATAATAATTCTCCACTAAGCAATATTATTCCATGAAAAGCATAATGTATTTTAACAATTTGCCACATAAATACAGAAGCATGCGGTATGTGAGCTCATACATGCATGTATTTGGTATTTTACAATGGCTTTGAAAGTGGCTCATTCAATTTTGGAACTAGCTGTTTTATAACTGAGATTTCTAAATAAAACAGTGCATGCTAAAATTGATTCTGTCAGCAACACTGTTTCTATTGTCATAGGAACTGATCCATAAAATTTTATGGCAGTTATCTTTTACATAAAGGCACAAACTGCCATGGTACAATGGGCTGTGTCCACTCTAGTCATTGTAATTCTGTGGTGATAACACTTTCCTTTTCCAAGTCCACAGCTGGACCACCAAGCAGCTCATAATTGGGTTCACCCAATCAGTATACAGTGCTACATTGGCACGATACAGAAGTGGTCACGGGTGTGAATCACCACATTCACCCTCAGGCACTTTAGGTAGGCCCAGACACTAGCAGCATTCCCAGAATTCCCAACCATGGCCATTATTCTCAGCTGGGAGACTGAGACGGACTCACGGTTAATGGATTCTGGGTGAGGACATCAATGAGTCACCTGCAGGCGAAAAACCCCAGTGAGCTGGGTGCACGCAACGTGTCTTAGAAGTGAATGAAGCTGAAAATGGGGAAGGTTATTGTGATTTATATCAAACAGAGCGCAAATCTCATTTAAATGACGAGCAGCGCTCTCGAACTAATTTATCGGAGCCAGGCGCCTCATCATGACATTCATCTTCTCTATTCGTCATCGGTCTCCGTACGACAGATGACGTGTCTGCTGATGTGTCAAATTTATCTCTTTGGCGGCCCATTGACGGAGTATGTGTGTTTGGGGGTGAACCTCTAAAATCATTCAACAAGGACCACCGTCCACTTACAGGTAGACAACACAACTCACACATGCAGTCTAATATGATTTTATCTCCCAAAGTCTAGAGTTATTATTCCCATTTTGCTATTCTATTAAAACACAGTTGTGTACTTACATCATTCATTACTATGTACTATTAATTAGACCTACAAGTGTTTTTCACTGGGTAAGTGATTGTTTTCTATTTTCAGCAAAAATACATTGTCCCTGTTCAAAAAAATATATGTATCTCCAAAACAGCAACTTTACAGGAGAAGGCATAAATGTTTTTAACTAAATTAAATCATCATCACATTTTCAGTTGAAGTAAAAAATAAAAACAGACAAAATGAAGTTACATCATGTGTTTTTTTGGACAGCAATGAAATGTAAAGGGTTTTTTTTTCCTTTCCACATGGCTGAACTCCCAAGATTTCACCAAATTCATATCATAGCTACGAATGAGAAACACTGTAATTAATATAAAACGAAACCATGCTTTGGTTATCACAGTAACTATAACTTCTAACGGTTAAATAAGAGTCATATAATATAATGAATGCTGACTGTTAAAGGCTCTCTCAAAAAATTCAGTGCATAATTACTCTTGGATCATGACTGTGGATCAAACGTTGAATATAAGAAGGCAATCCCTGGATACAGTATACAGCACATCTTCTTGAGATGTTGCTGTTCCAACTCCCAGCTGAGCAGCTCTCAAATGCCATATTGAATCCATTCACCTCACGATGACTCCATAAACATAAATGACGTGTAGCTTCACAGAGGAGTTAATTATCAGTTCAATAACACATGGGGAGATAAAGAGAGGCCCCATTCTGGCAGATATCTAAAAAAACAGGGCTGTTTGTACCATTAGTTTGGATCATTAGACACATATAAGCTGTGTGATGTGTGTGGCAGCATGTGCTACAGTCCTACAATGCCTGGAGTGAATAAATGATGAATGGCTTCCATGTGCCATGGTTACAGGGGGAAACCAAGTTTGAGTCTTATTTATTCACAGCAGTTAGTGCTCAAGAAGGAGGAGGAGGAGTAAAGAGCCAATTAATATAAGCAGTGAGGACAGAGAGGGGCAAACCTGCAGGCTCTAATCCACATGGAGACGCATAGCTGTGTTACCTCCTATAGAAACATTCTGAATTATAGAAACACGCATTGGAATGGGCTGCACTGATATGCAATGTGCTCTGCCTGTAAGGTATTTTCAGATGCCTTGCCTTCTTTTGAAAATTTCTGAGTAATGATTCTCAGCATTATTGTCCAAGTAAGTACATTTACGGTATTTGGCTGACGCTCTTATCCAGAGCGACTTACAATTTGATCATTTTACACAGGAAAGCAAAGGTAGTGTTTGGAGTCTTGTCCAAGGACTCTCGTATAGTGCAGGGTGCTTGCCCAGGTGGGGGATTAAACCCTAGTCTACAGCGTAGAAGGCAGAGGTGATACCCACTACACTACACCAACCAAGTAAGTAACGATACCTGCAGAGGTTGTATTAAAAGACAGATATCATGGATTTTAATCATGTGTGAAAGTTTATCCCTATATGGAAATTAAGCTGTAAAATCAGTCCATTTATTTTTGTGATGTCATGAAAACCAACACCTTTACATATATACACCTATTCAGCCTATAGCAGTTTGGCTTCACCAACGTACATCTACTTCACCCAAACAGAAGAGAGATGACTTACATACTTCAGTCTTAAAAACATTTTTAGTAAAACCACTCAAACATTATAAGCAGACCTCAGAGGGAAAATAAAATACAAGAAAAATGGAAGATGGGGCCTTTAACATAAACAGCTAATATTTTAATACTTGCAGTTATTTTACTTAATGCAATTAACTTAAAAGTGAAACAATAAACTAGTACCTGTGGCACTTGAGCACTCTACTAAGTCAGTACTTAGGTTCTTCGTTTAAAGGTAATTTAGTCACACTTCCATCGAACTCCCTTCAAAACTCCATCTCCCAGCATACTCAGGGCGATCATATGATTACTCCGACACAACCGGAGTTCAAACTCCAGTTCCCAGAAGTCTACAGGAGATCATGTGACTACTGATCTTGACTCACGCTCCTATCAGCGCTCTCAATCACCTGAAATTTAACATGTTGCACCTGTGTAGTATGTCATATGACCAGGTATCTTTAGTATATAAACCCAGGCTTAGCGTAGAGAAGAAGCAGAGTATTGTGTCTCTGTCGTCTTTTTGTCTTGCCCTTTGGATAAAGTTGCCAGTGACCTGTGTTTTGACCCTTGGACTGTTTACTCTTTTAAATTTTACTCACTCTGTCAAGGTTGGCTCCTCCCACTACTCCATGTGCTCCTTTGTTTTGATCTTCCATGTGCGTTTGTTTCGGTTTTGTAGTCCTGCCCCTTGTTTGGTTACCACTCCCCTGATTCTCTCCACCTGTTTTCCACCTGTCCCTCATTTTCCTTGTGTATTTAAGCCTTGTGTTTGCCCTTGTCTTTGCTGGTCTTCGTTTGCTTTGTGCTGATCTTTGTCTCTGTCGTTGGTGTTTTCTGCTGTGGTGTTTGGTCTGTTGTATTCTGGTTTGTCATGTCTGCCCCCCGATCTATCCGTATTGGCTCTTTGACCCTGGACCGTTATGACCCTGATTTTGGATTTGCCCTTAATAAATCTCACTTATCTCAGCATGTGCGTGCCTCCTCGCTCCACGTTACACACTCCTTGATTTGAGATTAAAACCCTCATATTACGATCTGCTCGCGTCTGAGTTCTGCTGCAGTGTTACAAGTACAAAGTAACTGTAAATTGATATTTGCAGAAAAAAAACGACAAAATATATCATTTGGCCAGGCTGCCTAAACGTTTGCATACAACTATGCTTAAGCAACATTTTTGTGTTACAATATAAAGCTTATTATTAGCTTTCTTACACAATCGCAGAAGACAGGGGCAAGAATTGTGTCTTGCTGTTTGTTAATAGTTAGGGGTTTCATTCAAGAAAACGTCTAACATTCTTTTATAAAAGCACAGAACCCATTGAATGGGAAAACAAGCACTTCAGTTGAGTAATTCTGTATATATGGCACACACAGAAGTGCTCCATGGTATAATATCTAGATAGAGAATAGATCTGCATTGCCTTTACAATGTTGTTTTTCCCAAAAATCACTCAGGCTTTGTGAGTAGGCTTAGAGGGAGTACAAACTGCCATGTAATGGAGCAGGTTGTATTACGCATTAGAATTGGTGTCGCAAGAGCAAATGTAATGGCAGATAGCAGATAACATTTCCTGTTCATTCTGAATCCTCTGTCCCACATGAACTGCTGCAACAAAGCTACAAAAACAGCTGTTTTATGTGAAGTCTGGTGCAAGGAAGCAGACTAGTGCAGGTGAATAGTTACAGAATGACTGTTCGGTAAGACTCTGGTGTTTCAATGACTTTCTTATTAACCTTTAAACTTGAGTAGTCCAGCCTGTAAATCCTTTCATTCTACTTTTTATAACCTCACACTTAATGGCCTTTTATCAGCCACGTTTCATCTATCATAAACTGTAAATCTATGTCAGTGTCATCTTTTGAAGTACCGAAATAATGCACCAGCAATGTACTTGTAGACTCTTGCCAAAAAAGAATGAAAAATTCAGTGGTCAGCAGAACAAATCAAAGACCTTATGTGAGTTTGCTGTTACTAATTCAGTTAAGAAGTATAGTTCCACATTATTTTATTAGAGCAAAAATACAGATCACACAATCCTAATGTGGATTGTTTTTGCACATGGCTGCCAAAACCATGCGGGCGAGCAGGCATTTGATGCTCACTTTTTCAGAGTGCTGGGGTGACGCCCCACTAATTGCTGACTGAGTTGAGCAGGAATAGAGAAAAAGAGTCAAATACAGCAGCAGAACCCATCAAAATTTCCACTTTGGCTGGGGGCAAGACTTTTCCCAAATAGTGAAACCTTTATAATTTTGTTCAGTGGGAGGTCATCTGCAGCTCACTTGTCCAGTAAACACTATTTCTCGCTAATATGGTGCTAAACCAAGATTTGATTTTCAAAGATGTTGGAACATCTGAGTAGACCCGCAGTCATTATAAGGTAGGACAGTTATTTCCACTCATACAAGACCAGGCTTCTGTCTCTTTGAATGGATAGAGATCTATAAACCTGAATACTGAAAGCCACATTAATGTTTCAAAAACATATTTAAAAAGACTGGTAAATATCCCAAATTGCATGAATTGTTTGTAGTGTTTGGCTCAAATAATGCACAAATACGTGGCGTTTTCTTGTGTTGTTCTGATTATTGCATATGCATATATGTATTTCCACATGTGAGTTTTTAGTTTATTTATTTATTTATTTTTTGAATGGCGGGACTTCTCATCTAAACAAACATTATGTGACATTCGTTTTTCAAGTCTTTCATAAAGGGCTTTGTGGAACCCAGTGAACTCACACAGTCAAAACAAATCTGGCTTAGTTATTCAGTCAGTGACGTAGTTGTCTTTTTAAGAGAAATCTGTTATTTGTCAGTGGATGATGTGTTACCACACCTGGTTAGATATGGTGGAGCTCTTTATACGAGTATGTTATAACTACCCAGAAAACAACAACATTTTAATCTGTGGAGGTTTTAATTCAACCAGGATATTGAATTGGAACTACAGGAGTACTAAGTTAAGGCAGCTGAATTTGTGGTATAACCTTAAGGACATTTTATCAGATTTAGCACTTCAAATAAGTGGGAGAAACAACCTCTGCATTTGATTCAGTCTTGTGATGTCATAAAACGCATGAAACATCACATTACTGGTCATATGGCATTACTCCTAAGGTCACATCACAGTGATTCCAGGCGAATGTTTCCACTACTAATTTGAGGTAATAGAGCTCAGATGAGTGTTGAAATAGATGCTGCTACTAGAAATTTGTTTGTACTTGGATGTATTTTTAAATGAAAACATGTTTATTAGATTTTATAAAGAATGCCAGCAGAAATGTGACCTAAGGCATGTTTCCTTTAAATGTTTTTGGACCCACAGTCAATTCAGATAATTTTACATACTTATGGGTTAATTGAATTAAAAATTATTGCTGCAATTAAAATTTGGAAATGAACTGTTTTTGTCATGTAGCCATAACTATATGTATTACTTTACTGCTGCACTTCAGTTTGTTGACGCAGATTATAGTCTAGAGGCGATTTTCGTTTCTAATGCTTTGTTTAACGTCTTGTAGCAACAAGGTTGGATTTTATAATGAGTGAATGTTTTCTGTCAGGCTTTATTTCTAAAGCATAGAGCACATATGCTGAGGAAGTAATGTTGCATTATGTGCCAGTAGCATTCTCTGTCTGGAAGTTGGCTTTTAATGAAGTGAAGCATTGCAGCAAGCCAAAGAACTCAGAGGAGCTTTGAATTAATTGTTCAGTGTTTAGAATGGAATAGAAATGTACCAATGAATTTTATCAATATTAATTATTTCTCCCTCATAACTCATTAAAACACAATTTAATCAGACATTTGAGTTTGTAAGTAGATGAGGGCTACATGGTTCTTCAGTTTGATGGAGAATGTACTGTATATAGTTCTATATAGAACCTTTTTGAAAATGGGGCCAGGACCAAAGAGGGTTCTGCTATTGTTACAAGCTTGACATCTTGACAGTAGAAGAACCCATTTTGGTGGTATAGAGAACCTTTTTATAAAAGTTCTATATAGAACCATCTACAGCTCTTCCCATCAATCTGAAGAACGCTTTCATGATGCAGCCCTTTAATCATGCAAATGCTTTTAGTGTTGATGGTTATTCATAGAATCGTTTTCTTTACTAGGAACCCTTGAGGAGCCGTCTTTTTTAAGAATGTAGGACATCTTTAGATCACATTAGGAAACCATCAGATGGAGCTATAATCAGTCAAAGAACAACTTTTATACCATTAAGATCCTTTACACTGCTGGACTCCACCAGGAAATAGCAGAAGCTGTTAATGATATCTGTGATTGTCTCACCAGGGTGTGTATTAGTTCATATATTGCAGTAAAAGAATTTTTACCACATTAGTGAACTGCACTGAACTGAAATGGGGGATTCTGACTGGTTTTTCTCTGTGCACTTTAGGTTTTTTCTTTTCATATTAGAGTTGTGAACTTGGTCCAGTAAAGGAATGTCAAATGCCGGCTTGCCCACACGGTTCCAGTGGCCTTAATGCAACTGTTCTGATGATGCCAAGGGGCAGGTACGTTCTGGCCCAGTTTAACCCTGTGATGCAATATAAAACAAAGCTCCCCACAGATCTGTGGATAATGATAATATATGACTTCATAAAGTCAGGTTCCGTAATGCATTGTAATATCTGTTTATAATAATATTGCAGATATTATAACTATAACTTCATATGACACGTTGTAGAGCTTCCAGATTCCACGCTTTATGAGGTGGGATCTTTTCAATGTTAAGGAATTTTCCATTCAGTCCATATATGGTACATATAAGTACATATAAGTGGCATAATCATGTGCACAATTGTCAGTGTGGGAAAGTTTCTCCCCAGTTCATGTTTGCACACATGTATGTAAGTTTTAAATATAAAAGTTAAGCTTAATCATTTTAAGCAGTGCCAGGTCCATCAAAAATCATCTATTTTTCTTGTACTCCATATAGCATCTTCTTTTTATCAGAATATACACCTGCATGTGTTGTGAAGCAGAAAACAGACCAAAGCCTTGTTATAGTGAGTTGGAGTGCATTATAATATGTATTGTTGGTAAAACAGATATTATAATGCAATAATAAACCTGATATTATTAAGCTGTATATACTCTTATTTTATAGTGTTTTGCATGCAATCATAACAACGTACAAGGAATTTTTCCAGCATATGCCAGGCATGATATGGTATTATGTATGCCATTCATTGCTTTATTAGTGTGTTTAGAACTCATTATGAATACAGGATTCATAGGAAGTATTATTGCTGTTTCTGCTATTTTTCCATTCACAATAATCAGCCAGAGCTCTAGGCTGCATCCCCTAAAAGGCTATTATGGCTCTCAAAACAAATGCTACAAATCAGAATTGCAGTCTCAAACCTGTGGACACAAAATGTAAATTGATATGTAATTACCACATAATTAATCTGGTTAACCAATTTTTTTAACAATACTTCCACAGTAGAACGATGAAATGTGTACACATAAACACACACACACACACACACACACACTAACAAGCAGAAACAAAACAGACAAAGCTTCCTTGGCAGTCATAAATAACGGTCACTTTGACAGGGCAGTAGACTCTATTAAAATCACCCGTTCTCCAAGATACACAGTTGACTTCTGCTGTACTTTTAAAGCATTTCAGCAGCAGTATTTACAGAAATGCAGCAGAGCCAACATGATGGGCAAGAGGTTAAAACTCTCCCTCTGATCTCTGTGGAAATCATCTGTTTGGACAGCTTCTTCTTTATGGCACAGCTGTCACAAATCCCTTTGGTGAAGTGTGAAAAACATGTTATCATACAGCAGCCCATTACATGCTATGTCACGTGTTCTGACTGAACCCAGTAAAGGCTCAGAAGCAGCACTGACTTTAGAGTCTCAGGGGAAATGACCTCCTGCCTGTGTCACATGCACATTCGTGGCTTCTCACTAATTTGTTTCTTCTCAAGTTCAGGTGTGAGTTTAATCAGTCTTAGGGGCAGATATGGGGTAACGCGTTCAGACCAAAGGACACAAGGTCTAAATGTCACAAATGATCATAGATCATAAATAATTATTCAGACAGTTGACTGCTTGACAGCTGTTTTCTTGTGTCATTGGTTCAGGCATTGGGGAGTTAATGAAAGGTCTGTTCATTCTAGATGTCATTTACATCTTGAGTCATGTGATCCTCTGAATTCTGGGAGTTGGAGTTCGGGAGCACTGAAGTCTGAGAGGTGGAAGCAGAGTCGGAGGGAGGAGTGTCAGATGAGTATAGCTCAGTTAAAGACTATCATTAAGAGAAAAATATAGCAAGAACTTAAAGGGTTTATTACAAAATGCAAAACATTTCTAAGAATCAAGAACAGAACAAACAGGTTACGGTTTAGATCAAGTACATATACAGTTTGTAGAGATCTGAGAAACTATGGACAGAAGAGATAAAGGTGTTTGTATGGCATGACGGAATAGAGCAGGGAAGGTATGGAGAATAAACAAAGGACCCAAAGCACATCACCTCATCCATAAAATACGCTGGCATGGGCATGTGTGGTTGCCAGTGGAACTTGTCTATACTAATGACATGACTGCAATCAGCAGGATTAATTCTGTATGCAGTGCAATGCAGACAAGCATCTAAATTGCTTACATCCAACCAAATCAATCAACCTCACCTCAAAACATGCAACTAAAGCCAAAAAGTGGAATGTTTTTATCTGGCTATATCAATCACCCATCCTAAACTCTACTGACCATGCATTTCAAAATGCCCCAAAATGGTTATATTACATTAAAACAACTCCTTAATTTCTACATTTATTGTCCATTTTATGAGTTCCACTTACCATTTTGATGCATGTTGTAGTCGGACAATTACAGACTGCAGTCCATTGCTCTGCATACTTTGTTAGCCCCACTTTATTCTCTTCTTCAATGATCAGGACCACCACACAGGTTTTATTTGTGCTGGCATGAGTAGGTCAGATACTGCTGGAGTTTTTAAACACCTCAGTGTCACTGCTGGACTGGATAGTCCACCAACCAAAAATATTCAGCCAATAGCTTCCTGTGGGCAGCATCCCATGGGCAGGGTCCTGTGGGCACTGATGAAGTACTAGATGATTAGAACACAAACTATGCAGCTACAGAGGAGCTAATGTCTCTGACTTTGCATCTACAAGGTAGACCAATAAGGAAGGTGTGGAAAGTGAGTGGACTCACACTACCAGTGCAACACACACTAACACACTACCCCCATGTGACTGCAGGATCCTCCATCCAAATACTGTCTACTCTGAGGTGGTCCTATGGGGGTTCTGACTTCTGAACAACAGGGTGAAGGGGGGCTAACAAAGTATGCAGAGAAACAGATGAACTACAAAATGCTCCTCTATGGTAAGTCAAGCTCACACAAGGGGGTGGTTTTAATGTTATTGCTGATCAATGTATAGTTTTAACAGATAACCATAACATTACCAGCCCTTGATGATGTCTATCAGACATAGACTTTAGGCAAAGGATATCTAACCAGTTAAAACATGGGAACCTAAGTAATGCAACTGTCTAAGTGCTGGCCCAGTTGTCAAGAGGTGGCAAGTTCAGTTCCCGGAGAAGCTACAGCCATCCATGACTGCAAATTGAATCAAAGATAACTGGCCTTGCCATTTCTTGGCACGTAGGAAGACCTTACCTCGCCCCCATCACTCGCAAAGCTAGCCAATGTGGGCCAGTTTTGAGCTGTGTCAAATCACGTGATTGAGAAAAAGAAAACTACATGGTTGGCGTCACGTTTCTTGGAAGAAAAAGGATGTGCTAGCCTTCATCTTCCCAGCTTCATAGCATCTTTCTGATAGGAAGAGGCCTAGACAGTTGATAGGAACTGGCTATGGCTACATAGGAATAAAACCATGAGTAAAAAAAATATGCATTAATTTAAGATATACTTATTTAAAATAAATCTGTCCATTATTTTTTGTATATGTTTCACCCAGTATTAATAGCATTATATTGAAGTTGACATTCTACATTTTAGACTCACTGTCTTTGTTCCATTTTAAGTACAATATGCTGGAGTTCAAAGCCAAAACAACACCAACTGTACCACCATCCAATTAGTGAAGGACTGCACTGTATGTGGTACAGATCCTGCAGGTCAGTGAGGGATACTGAGTGATAACTATAACAGATGGACGGACAAACTGCACAGCTATAATTTATAAGCAGCATGCTGGAAGGAAACAGACATGCTGGGGAACCAAGATGATAAAACAGACATGCGCACACACACACACACACACACACACACACCAAGATCCAACAGATTTGCATACTATATATGGGAGGGGACAAAATTATGGAAACAGTGAGCAATATATTAATGTGCAGTATCTAATGAAAAATTAACTTCTGCTCTTAGAATGGCTTCTGGAATGGAAGTGTAGAACTGCATACAGTGGATTATTGAATTGTCAAGAGGAAATTTTTTTTTCAGTCTGTTCTAAACTTCCCAAGAAGTGTCAACGAGGGTTAAACCTGGTTGACTGGGGAGGCCATTGAAGGTATTTGGCATCACATTTTCACCTTGTTCAAGAAACTTGCCTGGAGGCCTTATTATTTTTCCTGTTTTGCACCGTTCACCATCTACTGTACTATATAAGCCAGAATATACTGTGGATATTATACAAACACTTAGAATGATCTAATGACTTCTGTAAAATGGCTTTTGGACTTAGAGCTGGCTTAAATGCATCCCTCCAACAGATGAAAGATGACCCCAGCCACTGTTATACTTTCTCATTAGTGGACAGTAACAAAGAACATGTACTGTTCAATGCAAAAATCTGTACCCCCTAGTCAAATGACATATTTTGTTGATTTAAGAAATTCATTATTGTACCTAACTATACTGTATAACTCCACAACATTTCCAAGTGCAACAGGTTCCTTTTCACTCCACTTCTTTCTGTAGCATGTGTCGTTATGTGTTACTCTGAAAGTGAAAATGGGATTTTATAGATATATATTTCAGACTACAGCAAACCAATTCAAGTACACCTTTCGCTAAACCCCTCCCCTAAACAAATGTCCTCTGTAGCTAGACCTGGGCATGTCTGAGAAGCTTTCAGATATTAAAAATATGCCATAACATTGTGTGTGGTATTTTAAAATCAGATACTTAAATGTCACGGGCTCTATCTTACATCTGGCACTAAAAACTCCATAGTGGGCTTGTCATATAGGCAGCAAGAGTAAACAAGTGGGTTTTAGGGCTAAACAATGGGTCAACAGCATTGTTTGACCTATTGCACTAATATAGGAGCTAGAATGCTAGCTATAGTCATACAGCTACAACTTTCAGTGTTGTGTTGCTGGGATAGTCCTGTGTGATGAACATGACCCCTAACAGAAGTAACTAAGTAATGTTTAAATATTGAAAATGATGTTAGCCATTTCTGATACATCGGAAGGCTTATATGGTTTAGCTAAGAGTTTTAACTTTTTTCTTTTGAAGTACGTTTTCAAAGCATACTTTAAGTAGAAATACAAATAGAGAACCTCTCCTTTTATTTGACTAATAATTTACAAAGGCTATCAAATGTCCAGTTTATATTTACAAATGTCCAGTCGGGGGTAGTCGGGAAAGTTGTGTCTGAGTTTCACTTTATTTATTTTTTCTACCCGTATAACACACCAAAAAGTATTTCCAGCAATTTCAATGTTTATCACTCACAGCTTACTCAATTTCAGCTTTGATCAGCAGGAAGTAGCTTATTTTTGTTGGTCTTATCCTTCAGGGACCAGGTAAAAAAAAAATGCCATTTGCTTCATCTTCATCTGGTCCCCAAAGAGTAAGGAGAGGGATAGCTATCTCCTGCTGATCAAAGCTGGTGTAATATCCTAAGTGTTATCTAATGTTTTTATTTTCTGTTGTATATTATTACTCAATAGAGCTGTGAGAGATAGGTGGAGTTTAGATTCAGGAACACACATCTTTTTATTTTTTAATTATTTATCTTGCCCTTCACCGTTTCCGTAACTTTATGCCATTACCCAAGAGCCTATGTTTTGTGCTCCTGGCACCAGGTACCTTTGTGCACTGTCTTGAGAACAAGTGGTTTTCAAGTGGAAATCCTGTCACAAGTAACAGCTTTATTAAGCTCACAGTTTTCTAGCATTTGATAAATATCCAGTGTTGAGTTTATCTGTCCTTTTTTGAGCTTTGACTGTTTTCATGATTTCAGTGACAATTACCCTTTACACATTGAAAATATTTTGCTATTTTTGTGACAAGTGTACCTGCCGTGCTGGCACTAGCTGGCCTCTTTGGAACTACACTGCTCAAAAAAGTAAAGGGAACACTCAAATAACACATCCTAGATCTGAATGAATGAAATATTCTCATTGAATACTTTGTCCTGTACAAAGTTGAATGTGCTGACAACAAAATCACACAAAAATCATCAATGGAAATCAAATTTATTAACCAATGGAGGCCTGGATTTGGAGTCACACACAAAATTAAAGTGGAAAAACACACGACAGGCTGATCCAACTTTGATGTAATGTCCTTAAAACAAGTCAAAATGAGGCTCAGTGTTGTGTGTGGCCTCCATGAGCCGGTATGACCTCCCTACAACGCCTGGGCATGCTCCTGATGAGGTGGCAGATGGTCTCCTGAGGGATCTCCTCCCAGACCTGGACTAAAGCATCCGCCAACTCCTGGACAGTTCTGTGGTGCAACGTGGCGTTGGTGGATGGAGCGAGACATGATGTCCCAGATGTGTTCAATCGGATTCAGGTCTGGGGAACGGGCGGGCCAGTCCATAGCTTCAATGCCTTCATCTTGCAGAAACTGCTGACACATTCCAGCCACATGAGGTCTAGCATTGTCCTGCATTAGGAGGAACCCAGGGCCAACCGCACCAGCATATGGTCTCACAAGGGGTCTGAGGATCTCATCTCGATACCTAATGGCAGTCAGGAGCACATGGAGGGCTGTGCGGCCCTCCAAAGAAATGCCACCCCACACCATTACTGACCCACTGCCAAATCGGTCATGCTGAAGGATGTTGCAGGCAGCAGATCGCTCTCCACGGCGTCTCCAGACTCTGTTACATCTGTCACATGTGCTCAGTGTGAACCTGCTTTCATCTGTGAAGAGCACAGGGTGCCAGTGGCGAATTTGACAATCCTGGTGTTCTCTGGCAAATGCCAAGCATCCTGCACGGTGTTGGGCTGTGAGCACAACCCCCATCTGCGGACGTCGGGCCCTCATACCATCCTCATGGAGTCGTTTTCTAACCGTTTGTGCAGACACATGCACATTTGTGGCCTGCTGGAGGTCATTTTGCAGGGCTCTGGCAGTGCTCCTCCTGTTCCTCCTTGCACAAAGGTGGAGGTAGCGGTCCTGCTGCTGGGTTGTTGCCCTCCTACGGCCTCCTCCACGTCTCCTGGTGTACTGGCCTGTCTCCTGGTAGCGCCTCCAGCCACTACGCTGACAGACACAGCAAACCTTCTTGCCACAGCTTGCATTGATGTGCCATCCTGGATGAGCTGCACTACCTGAGCCACTTGTGTGGGTTGTAGCGTCCGTCTCATGCTACCATGAGTGTGAAAGCACCACCAACATTCAAAAGTGACCAAAACATCAACCAGAAAGCAGAAAGGTACTGAGAAGTGGTCTGTGGTCCCCACCTGCAGAACCACTCCTTTATTGAGTGTGTCTTGCTAATTGCCAATAATTTCCACCTGTTGTCTGTTCCATTTGCACAACAGCTGTGAAATTGATTGTCAATCAGTGTTGCTTCCTAAGTGGACAGTTTGATTTCACAGAAGTTTGATTTACTTGGAGTTATATTTTGTTGTTTGAGTGTTCCCTTTATTTTTTTGAGCAGTGTATATTGCCTTTCATAAGTCATGTACCAAAGTGCTAATTTTCAGATCTTTATTTGACACACGCTAACACATACAGTTCAGCATAATATGATTCGCTTGTAGCTGTGATTTAGTTACTGCTTAAAATGATTCTGTCCATTTCAGCTGGTGTTTCCATTATTCTGTCTGTCCTATAGGTGCCCTCATTGTGACACAGTATACACATTTCACATGATAATCCACTCATTTACATTTGCTTCTCAAATATTAAGAGATATTCAAAAAGGCCAAATTGACATATATAAGGTCTATGAGGTCTATGGCCAGATCTTTACATCTGGTTGTGTCATGTGACTTGCATCTGGATTCAAACCTCAAGATTTTTATCACCTGCATTTACACGTATCGTTAATTAGATCTGATGCCAGTGTTGATCTTTGATTTTCCTGTTCATTTTCCTGTTATAAAAGTTTGTTGCTGTCTTGAAGAAAATTCACAGCTTTGTATGCCGTTATTCATTTTCTTACACCAATGTTTACACGAAGATAACTGTTTAGGATAATTGGCCTGTTGTACTAGTCATTGCCGTCATGGACTACGTCTTAAAATGTAATGAATTTTTCTGAGACAAAGCCAAACTTCTTTAACCAAATTGGCGCTTTATTTTAAAGAGCTCAGGCTGTTGACAGATACTGAATTAAGCTCAGAGGAGAAACTCATCTTAAGAGCTGAACTGAAAGAGCCTCTGTTTTTAGGTGGCAGTCGGTGGGCATTTCTTGTTCCAAATGCAAAACAGCAGGGGAAGGTGGCAGCTTAGTATTGGGAAGGATATAGGTTGTCCAAGAGACGGATGCATTTACACTTGTACAACCTGGACACTGGTTGGAATTTTGAGCCTCATGAGGATTTAATGCGTGGGTCCCTTATATCGCCTCATTTCCCTTAGCAAAACCTGTCACCACACTAAAATGTCCCAAGATGTTCATAACATAACATTTTTTGTTATAGCTCCATGCTTACTTAGCATACAGTAGACTGTGAATATGACTGCAAGCTACCTGATTACATAGATAGATAGATAGATAGATAGATAGATAGATAGATAGATATGTATATATATATATATATATATGTGTAGATAGATAAGATCTAAAATAAGCACACACTACGTTCAAATTAGATACATTCAAAGTAGCAGTTAGCCAATCTGGAAATCTGTGGATGCTGCCGCACGCACCCTCAGCACCTCCACTTCCCAAGTCCCTAATGACATCTTCACACAAAAACAGAGGTTGTGTTGCATTACTGATTTATGAGGGGAAAAACTGTAAATGTAAATGTGCGGAAGGACGTGAGGTTTTATTTATACAGATCTGTCACATCATTTCCATTTGACAGCTGCAGTACCAATAACATAAGTTTCCATTCTACTATGAGCTATATTTAACATCTTAATAATCCACTCAAAAACCGGGATGACATGCTGTTTTCTGTTTTTGTAGTTCATTTGTTTTTAGTTTCTTTTTTCTTTCATTTTTGAAAGGCACCTGTCAAAAAAAGTCATTAAAAAACTAGTTTTTCTTAAGCTACAGACCATTAATGGAATAACACCTTAAAGTAATATCCCAAAAAAAAGTTACAATCTTTGTGGGGCACTTGAAATGTCCTAATCTAGTGCCAGTCCTAGTCTGTCATGTTGGAGCTGTGCCATTTGCATTGGCCACATCATTGAGTGTGTTTGGACTCTGACAAAGGGAAGGTCAAGCTGATTCAGTGGCACTGTGGATATCGGTGATACAGATACCAACTGGAAACTGAGGCTCCCCACACACATACACAAACACAAGCATGTGCACTGTGCTCTGCTGCAAGTCATTTTGGCACCTGTGTTGAGACTCAACAGGACTACTGACTCACTTAAGGAAGTAAGCAACTTGAATTGATTTGATTGTAGTGGATGTTATCGAGTTACTCACTCAACTACTCAGCCAGCAAAAAGCACACAGGACTCTCTCTTACACACGCATATGCACACACACACACAGACACATAAAGCTTGCAAGGCTTATCAATATTATTTCTTTCAGACAGAAACTTGTCAATGTTGCCCAAATTCAGTTTTTGCTTGTTTATGGATCCTGGATGGTAGCATATTGAGCGTAACAGCAGCTGGCATTCACCCTCAGGCGATTTCATTGATAAACTGATGTTATTAAAAAGCCAGGGTCAAAGCTTCTCTTAGTTAAAAGCTTTTCCCCTTCTCAGGAGCATATTAGCCCATGAATGCAGGAATCTACAGGCTAGCTTTCCAAAAAAAGAGAGAAAAAATGGAGAAATAAAAAAAATCGATATTTGCAGAAATGTACAGCAGGGTTGTAACCCTTTCACCATATTTTACATTTGCTTCTGTGCCATGACATTAATCATGAGGGTAAGAGGGCAAGGAGAGACTTGAGCTGATCTAGGCTTGAGTTTAAAACCAAGGCTTTCCAACACACTTATTTACACGATGTCATCCTGCCATAACAAAATCGACCTTCTCTCCCAATGTCTTAGGAGGTAATGCAGCATCAAAAAACTTTTCATTGATTTTCCCTCCATGTTGTTGGTGTAGATATACCATACCTGCCTACTGTTTTCATATGTATACTGCTAGCTACAGGGTTTTCTGTGTGTGTGTGTGTGTGTGTGTGTGTGTGTGTGTGTGTGTGTGTGTGTGTGTGTGTGTGTGTGTGTGTGTGTGTGAATGACTATTTGGAAAGGGTAAAAAAAAAAAAAAAAAAAAGATCAAGAGGCTTGTTCTGGGATTTGTTTTGTTCAGAGTCACAGAAAATTGCATGACTACACAGCAAAATCTTATCTTTGCATAAGACGTGTGTGGAATAGGTAATATAAGAAAAGTGTCATCTTTTCTTCTTTCTCTGCCTGCTGTGCACTCGCACAGAACATGAAATCCATACAGCTCAGCTCCTGAGGAGAATTTGCCTAATTATCCACTGCTTACATAACAACTGCTCCTGTATGACACTTAAAGAGGCCTCCCTAGATAAGCTGTGAACGAAATTGAAGGATGAAGTTGCTATATAGATTCTACTGAATAAAGCTGCTTTACTGATTCTATTAAATGAACCTGAAGGATGAAGCTGTGGTAATGATTCTACTGGATGATACCGAAGGATGAAGCTATTGTTGTTTCCACTCAATGAAGCAGCTGTTTTGAATCTACTGAGTGAAGCTGTGAGATTACGTTGCTATACTGATTCTTCTGAACGAAGCTGCTGTACTGATTCTACTGAATGAAGTTGAAGGATGAAGTCCCTGTACTGATTCTACTGAATGAAGCTGAAGGATGAAGCTGCTGCTGTGATTCTACTGAATGAAGCTGAAGATTGGAGCTGCTGCTCTGATTCTACTGAAGGATGCTGAAGGATGAAGCTGCTGCTCTGATTCTACTGAAGGAAGCTGAAGGATGAAGCTGCTGCTCTGATTCTACTGAAGGACGCTGAAGGATGAAGCTGCTGCTCTGATTCTACTGAATGAAGCTGAAGGATGAAGCTGCTGCTCTGATTCTACTGAAGGACGCTGAAGGATGAAGCTGCTGCTCTGATTCTACTGAATGAAGCTGAAGGATGAAGCTGCTGTACTGATTCTACTGAATGAAGCTGAGGAATGAATCTGCTCTACTGATTCTACTGAATGAAGCTGAAGGATGAAGCTGTTGTTCTGTTTCCACTCAGTGAAGCTGAGGGATGAAATTGCTGTACTGATTTCTCTTGAACAAGGGATGCTGTTCTGATTCTACTAAAGCTATTTAGCAGAGTTTTGGTATAGTGATGTCCTGCATCCTGCCTTCATGATGTCAGGTGGGAGAAGTACCCCCTCTCCGTCTGTTTGTTTATCACAGTGGCAGGCTATGTACAGTCCCAGAGCTGGCATCTGTCTCTGAGTGAAAACTAACTGACAGACATGCTTAAAATACGCATCCATCATCATCTGCAACAGATATGCCTTAAACTGAGTTTTTATTATATTATAACTATTATAACTTGTAAAACTTCAACTAGGCCAAGTATTAATCTCATTAATATCTCATTAATGTTAGCTAGGGTATTGTAAAGTGATGTTTTGCGTCAATTAAAGCAAAGAGCATATCTTCACATGGTGGCAGATCTGCACTGTTACATTTGAAATGGAGGGACACAAATTAAACTCTGAGTTCCTGTTAATGGACTGCCTATAGGTGGTGGACATTAAGGGACACTCACATGAAGTGTCCCACACCATGGCTGAGCAGAATGTGGTTGTTGTTCTAACTATCAGAGCATGTGTACTGAAATTCAAAAGATCTGTTTCGCCCAGGCCCACCAGTGGGCCTAAGATTTTATTACATTTTTCTAGTTACTATATAATAAGCCTTAGTATGTAATAAGGCTGGGATTTTAAGGGGTTAAATAATACTATACCTACACCCATCCTAACCTTAACCTCAATAACCAAAATGAAAAAATATTTAATATGGAGTTTTCCTCATGAGGATCAGTCAAATATCCTTAAAGCCTGTGTTTTCCAGAGTTCCAAGTACATTTTGCCTGCAGAAAGTGCTAAATATATGACCACACATACAGACCTGTAGAGAACCCTCAGGGCCTTATATGCCTTCATATAAGGCTTAATGATTCCAAAAACAAATATTTTTCCGTCCATTTATCATCTTTAGTTCGTCAAGTTACATCAGTCAAACTACACTTATTGCATTTTGAATGGAAATGAAAAAGTTAAAATCTTGAAATGCCAAAAACAGAATTATCATTACTTTTTCTCTGTTGTATCTTAGTAGATAGAGCCAGGTGAGCTCTAGACATTCAGGAGCTAAACTGAAGACCTTACATATTAGATTGTGGCCAACATCAGAAAGATATAAAGGAATCTGCTAAACAAGTTGGGTTTACAATAGGTAGGACCACTATCATGAGAAAAATAAACATCACTCTAGACCTTCTAGAAGTCTCCAAATACAAGTCATGGTCTAACCACATTTCCATCAAATATTAGATATGCAGAAGAGCCCTGCACCAAGCGTCTTTAGTGAAAGGTTCACTATAAAAATGCTACTAGGTAAAGTATGTTCTTGTTTTAAAAGTTTAAAATGTAGTTTGTATGGCATTTCCATTAACGTACCTATTTGTATGACAAAACAATGCTAACACCTAGGTTATATATAAGTAGCTTCATGAACCAAAGTATATTTATAGGCTCTTAACATTTTCATCTGTTTCAGAATCCTGGGGACAATTAGGCCTCTCTAAGAAGTAAACACATTATGGTTAGACTGAAGGATTGTTTTATCACCTCTTCACACTTCCTGTAAAGATTTAACATCTCTGTATCTCTCTGTCTCTTCAGTATGACACACACTACCAAACCACCAAGGAATCCAGATCAGAACTGAACTGTCAGCCTCCCTCATCTCTGACAGCGAGAGAGAAGAGAGGTGACATTAAAACAGGAGAAAGGCCCTAAGAGAGGACGTAAGTGTATTCTGTGAATAAAACTTCAGTGAACGCATTCTTTCATTGGGGAGGTTATTTTTTAAAAGTCTTGGAGCCCTTGAGGCTGTTCAAGGACCCAAAACAGAGACGGTAACACTGCAAACACACTAGATACACAGAGAGCACTCAGAAGGGAGCGCTCACAGCTATTGCTTCATAATTCAGGTCGGATTATTGTGCTTTTATTTTGCAAATGGATAAAAGGCACCTCAAAGTGTATTTTCATGCAGTTTTACTAATAGCCCACTTGGCTTCCAGTCAAGAGAAGTTAATGTCTCGTCTATGTGTGTGGCTCTGTGTGAGCAGAGCTTAAGTGAAAATTGTGTGGAGAGGAAGTATAATGGTTTACGATCACTATGCGCCAGGTGTAGTTCAGTTCTCATTTAACTATCTATTGTAGATGAGCCAAACCAAATGGCAGAAGAGCTGCTCAAAGAACATGTGCTAAATGGTGTCACTCTGCATGAGCCAATAATGTATTACAAGACCAGCAAAGGATCATTAGCAATAGTGCCTGTTCATTTTGATGAGATTTGCTCAGTGTTGCATGTAAACATAGAAGTATGAGTCTTGAACACTGACATCTTTGCTTCATGGGGACAAAAATTTGAGTCAATGACATACGTTTGTGACTGACCACGTTAAAGAGAATTGATGTTAAGAATGCTAATTAGCTAATGGCACTATTTCCAACTCTGGGATCATAACAGTCCAGCTTGGACACAAGAACCATGCTCCACTAGTATTTATGAGCAATAATGTAAAATCCAGGACGGGGAGGTAGCTAATACCACGTTACTTTTTGAAGCTAACTACCATTTTTTGTGGCTAATAGCTGTAGCTGCTAGTTTTCTGAAATGTAGCTAATAGCTGTAGTGCTTATAAATGTTTATGTAGCTATAGTGATCATTTTCTCTACAATTTCGCTACAAATTTCAGGCAATCTGCGCAAAATTTGAACCATAGAGCGCAGTTGTTAACTGGGCTAGTGGCGATTGTGCAATCCTGACTGAGCCGGGCAAACAGTCATGTGTTGATCACCCCTTACTAGTAGGCTTAGCCCAGGTGTCGGCAACCAAAACGTTAAGAAGAGCCATTTTGTCCTTTCAGCAAAAATGAAACCATCTTGGGAGCCACAACCATGTTATATATGGTTTACCATCATGATGGCTGTAAATGTGTTTGAGTGTGTCTGATGTACTAGAATGGACTAAAAATATAAACATTAATGCAGACTCTCTTTATGCTCTGCTTTAAGCTTTAGGTCAGCTATAGCCGATTTTCTCACATCTCAGTCAGGAAACTTTTCTGCCAAAGTAGAGTTTCTTTCCTGTAAAATGTCTCTTAATGTTTGATTTTTTTCCTAAGCTGAAGTCAGCTTCTCATCCTCCAGCTACTTGTTTGATTTTTCCAATTCCATCTTAAATGGAGCCTGAGGTGCCAGAATGTGCTGCTGTGCCATTTAAGGTAGAACAGGACAATTTGAACAAGAAGCTGGGGAATGAAGCTGACTTCATGACTTTTTGTAGTTTCTTGTTGCAGATAAAACTCATCAGGAAACCAGCTGGGTCCTTATAAATGCAAATAAGTCCATTGTCTCTAAACTATCAAGACTCATCTTAAATGTTTCTCTTAGCCGTTATGTTATGTGCTGTGTCCAGCAGTCTGCGCATCAGTCTAAAGCGTTAAAGGTTGGTGAGTTAACAGTTATACATTAACTCCAGTGTTTAAGACCATTTATTGTGAAAACTGTGTTAGAACTGTGTGTTATAACAATCAGCAGAGCTTTATTTTACAGCAAAGGATGATTATGTTAATTTACCTTAAAATCTACTTCTGCTGTGGAGCCAGGCAATAAAAGACAACAGGACATTAAAAGAGTCGTGTGTTGCTGACCCCTGGTTTAGCTAAAGTGGAAAAAAAACATTTTTGTAATAGACTATTACTAACAGTACTGCATGGAGCCAGAGTCACTGATGAGATTTTTGAGGCTAAAGTGTTGCTGGCATTTAATAAAGGATTCTGAATGTCATGTCTGTACACATGGTGCTGAAATGTTTAAACTGGAGCGATTTTATTTCAACAGTTGACAATGCTTTGCATAAAATTGATTGGTTTGTATTCGTCCATTTTTGTTGATTTTTGTTATGGAAAATCTGAAATGATTGACTTGGTCTTCACTCAGTCTAACTTCTTGTTGGATATCACGCCTTTGGTTGTGTAAGTCTGGTTGTTGATTACACTTAATCTTACATTTTGGTGATCCTTTTGTATATTGCAGCTTTTCAATTGTATTTTTCGTTCCGACAAAAAAATGGCTAAATTGTAGCTAGCTACACATTTTGGAAAAGTAGTTATCTATTAATTTTTCATGGTGGTGACTTCAAATATCTTGGGTCAACCATCCAGAGCAATGGGCAGTGCAAAAAAGAGGTGAGGAAGAGGGTGCAAGGAGGATGGAGTGGGTGGAGACGGGTGTCAGGGCTGATGTGTGACAGAAGGATAGCAGCAAGAGTGAAAGGGAAGGTCTACAAGACAGTAGTGCGTCCTGCTATGATGTCTGGTTTGGAGACTGTGGCTCTGTGCAGAAGACAGGAGGCTGAGCTGGAGGTGGCAGAGATGAAGATGCTGAGATTTTCGTTGGGAGTGACAAGGCTGGACAAGATTAGAAATGAGCAGATCAGAGGGACAATGAAGGTGGAGCAGTTTGGAGATAAAGCCAGAGAGGCCAGGTTGAGATGGTTTGGACATGTGTTGAGGAGGAATATTGGGCATATTGGTGTATATATTGGGCAAAGAATGTTGGAGATGGAGCTGCCGGGTAGAAGGAGAAGAGGTAGACCTCAGAGAAGGTTTTTGGGTGTAGTGAAGGTGGACATGGAGATGGTTGGTGTGAAAGTAGAGGAGGCAGATGATCCGCTGTGGCGACCCCTAAAGGGAGCAGCCGAAAGAAGAAGAAGAAGTTATCTATTAATTTTTCAGTAGCTTTCCCAACCCTGCTAAAAGCCAAGAGATAAGGAAAGAATTAGCACATTTTGAAAAATACTAATGAGTTGGAAAAAAGGCAAATCAAAGTCTAAGGATCACCAGGTTCAGCACCAGGCATGATTCATATTGTTGTTGAGTCACTTGAGCAAGCCAAGCAAATTCAACCAGTACTATCCCCATGATGATGTGGAGTTCAGTTTTTTGTAGTGCTGCAGGATTGCTCAAATAAGCATACGGTACAATACTACCATTCAAATGTTTGAAATCAATTGTCAAATTCATAATTGTGATCTACTCAAATTAATAATAATTTGACTGTTTCTTTCAAAAATGCTGTATATTTAAGTGCATCAACATTGGCTATAATGAGCATCAATATCAGCTGATGTATATTGGTAAACACATTTCTATTTCTGTAATAAAGGAGGTATTAATCATATGATAGCATTGATATTTCCTGTATGTGTAAAGTTCTTTCCCAGCAATGTATGTCATAAAAAAGAAAATTTTTTAAAGTAGTCTAATGCATTTTGGAACAAAACTCCTTAATTATACATTATAAAGCAGAAACAACATGGTGTTTATTTAATATTTTGCCATGAGCATTAAATAAATGGAAAATATTATACTCTGATTTCTATGAATTGATATTTAATAGATGTTTAAACTTGTGTGGTGTTGATGTTTTTCTTACTCAGTGGTCTGGTGGACCCACTGCATTTTTTTTTCTCCTTTATCAGCTGTGGCCAATCAGCAGCCTGTCCATGTTGTTCACCCTCACACACACACACATACACACACAGTAACAGCAGGCCGTGTAGGAGGAGAACACAGTGAAGGACACAGCATCTCCACACTTTCATTCCCTGCAGGTTCACCCAACACCACATGTGTAATATAAATGTGTAGGGGGTTTACAGTGTGAAGATAAGCAAAGAAAATGGGGTTGACATAATAAATCAACTGTTTTACTTTTGGTAAACACTGAAAATGGGTTTCCCAAATCCAAACACCACACAAGGGTTCAATTTGATGCACTTTGAAAATTAACTTTACTCTAACTTCATTCTTGATTCTTGAAGTATTATAGGATTTCAGGGATGACCAGTCCCGGTGCACACATTGCTGCTGGCAGTGAGTACCAATATATGCAGCCACTCATCATTTCCCATCATCACCGCTCAATTTCTCTAATCTCCACAGTGCACCAGTCACTGTTTTCCTATTACTGCCTTAGATTCAACCGAGACCACGGAAATCAGGAGTCAGTCAAGAAAGGCACTCAGTCTAACATCTGTAAGATAAATAGACAAAAGCTATTTATGTTACTAGGAATAATATTTCATATCTTTCTGCACAAAACAGCAAGTGCTTTGAAGACTGAGCCGAAGCACACATTATAAATTCACTAAATGATGTTGTGAGTTTTAGTCCATTAAACCTGTACATGTAGAGTGTAAAATAAGCTTGATGTTTAGGCTGTTTATCAGTGCTCACTGTGGTATAGCTGTGCCTTGAGGTACAGTGTCTGGCAGCCTATTAATGGATGGTCTGTTCAGTCTGAAAGTGAGCCGCTACAACAGTGTTCCAGTGTACCTTCACCGTTTTTTAATGGAGATTTGCTATTTTGCCACCATGAGGAAGACACAATGCTTTTGTAACACGGAGCGAGGAGGCGGACACTTACGCTGAGATAAGCAAGATTTATTAGGGGCAAATCCAGGGTCATGGTCAAGACAGTCCAGGGTCATAGAGCCAACATGGATAGATCGGGGGGCAGGCATGACATAAACCAGAATAAACACAGCAAACAGACTGGCCAACACAAGAGGCAAATACAGGGCTTAAATACACAGGGATAATGAGGGTCAGGTGAAAACAATCAGGGGCGGAGTTACAAAAGGAAGGGCAGGACTACAGATACCAAAACAAACGCACATGGAGTAGTGGGAGGAGCCAACCGTGACAGCTTTACTCTGTGTCTGAGTTCGTCTGCAATAGAGTAACTGAACAAAACTGTGGCATAACCACTTTAATGCGACTTCAGAGTGTATGTATACATTTCTGCTAAGATGTTTATAAGAAGAATCTGGAAGATACGTGAAAATTCATGCTAGAAAAAGTTAAGACAAATGGCTCAACCAGCACATCCTGTGAGCCGACCTCCAGCTCAGCACCTCAGCCTGATCCCAGGGGACTGTGACGGGCCTGAATTTGTGACTAAAAGCTGTTCAAAAGTGAGTGAGCACATACCTAGCCATGAGCCATGTGTGTGCAACAGCGTCCGTCTCCGCTCCACCGCACTCTCGGAGGCTAAAACAGCAGAGCTGTGATGACCCTGCGCTCCAGCTGAGCCAAAATGGCTGCCAACGTTCTAACAAAAATGCTGGCCAGTCGAGAGAGCTGGGGGTTTGGCACCTCTCCTGCACACCTGAGCTCAGTGGCACAGCTGCTAATTACTGCAGCATGCCACATGGCTGCATATAGCTCGCTCTCTCTCCCTCTCTCTCTCTCTCTAATCAGCAATCAAACCCTTCAAATGCCTCTCCTTTCAGGTACTCTCAGCTGTTCAGGCCAATTTGTTGGACATGGACTTCGCCTCTGATTGCAACCAAAATATGCATTTGCTATATTTGCTCCTTTCATGTTGAACTGGCACAGAGAGCTGCTAGATATCTAGTCAGATCACCAGATCACCTGCAAAGGCTAGACACTGTGAATGAGCAATGATGGTGTTTAACACAACCTTGCAACCTTTGAGATTTGGGGGGGGGCGCCCTGCTGACAAAAGCAATTGCCTGAATGAACAGGACCCCCTTTTTTGTTATTTTTGATACAGAAAAACTAGTTTCGAAGGGCCAGCCATGGTGTCATAACATGAATGTCTAGGGATATGAGACATTTTGTTCGAAACTTGTCTGAAATGAATGCAATTTCAACAGTGATATGTTTGTATCTTAGCAGCATCTGAAAAAGAAAGCAAAATTAAAGAAAGAGATTCCAATATGGAAATTTTGCCAATAGCCAGCAGAAGATGCTACATGTGTGGCCAAATTTGCTATTGATTTTTCTCAAGAGGCTTCACAGGGACTCATACTGGTAAAAGGCAAAACTAATGTGGCCATTTTTTTCAGACGACCTGCCACTTTAATGCGAAGTTGACATTTAATGGAGTTGTTTACAGTCAAACCTGATTGTATAATGAGCACAGGCAAATTTTACTGACAGTTTAGTTAGTTATCAATTTACCCATTTGGAAAAAAGTATAACGTCACTGTCCAATGAAAAACAAGTACAACTTTACAGGAGAGGGCAAAAACATGCTTTACTTTCAATGTAAGTTAATGGAAAGAGTTTTTATTCTAAGTAATTTTGGAGCATTTCTATTAGTCCAATCATCATAAAATTTAAAATATGTTTCAACTGCATTCCAACATTTAAATGTATTTCAGAATATGCTGCCATATTAACCAAGTATATTTGAGAATGTATATGGAAATGTTACACATGGAAATTATAAAAAAATAAATAAATGTATGTGAATATGTTTGTTAAATACATTTGAAGATGTATTAAAGTAGCCAAAATACTAACGCACTTTACTGTTGGGAATGCATTTTGAAATAGATTTATATTCTATATTCTTAATTTTTAGGATTAGTTAAAGAACCTTTAACATGGCAGAAGCAAGTATTGTAGATATTGGCCATTTTCATGCATGGGATCATTTGTTTATTGTAAGAGGGAGCGAGGAGGCGTACGCACACGCTGAGATAAGCGAGATTTATTATGGGCAAATCCAGGGTCGTGGTCATAACAGTCCAGGTTCATATAGCCGACACGGACAGATCGGGGGACAGACATGACAAAAAAACCAGAATCCACATCAAACAAAGACCAATACAAAGATACAAAGACCAGATACAAAGATACAAAGACTGGCAAACACAAGGGGCAAACACAGGGCTTAAATACACGGAACAATGAGGGACAGGTGAAAACAATCAGGGGCGGAGTAACCAAACAGGGGGCAGGACTAAAAACCAAAACAAAGGAGCACATGGACAGGACTGGGAGGGGCCAACCGTGACATTTATCTGTACAATAAAGCGCACGTCTGACAGGAGTATGTGTAAATTTAAGCAGAATAGCTTAATAACTTGAAAAAAATGTTTGATTTGCAGTTAACTAACAGAATTTACTTTAATACCAATAACACGAATGACAAAAAAATTGTCTATTAATATGTATAATAAACACATTATTATAAATAATAATAATAACAAACACAGCCATTGAGGCTAAATGCTGTTGTTTTATTGGTTCTCCACCAAAACATCTGCATGAATTAAGGTATGATTCATGTAAATGAAGTGCTGGTTTGGCTCTTGATTTCACGCACAGAAGTTGTTTCATCCTTTGTGCTCAAATATCTGCTCAATTCTCTACCATACAAAAGTTTCAAGAGTAGTTGGACATCATTAAATGTAATCAAATTTGTACATTTTTCACTCAGCTTTGATGAACAAAGGGCATTGTGACCTGGTCAAACGGGCCAATTCAAAAAAAAAGAACCTTAATTTTCCAGTGTGGCCTCAGAAATGACCAACCTGCCCCTGACAGTGAGTTGCGATGTTTGAAGATCTAGGTTTGCGTAAATTGCTGTTGACTTCTTTTCTCTTTTCTCTCTGCCTCTCTCTCCTCAGTTCTTTTTGTCGTCCTTGCCCCTTGCAGACACCTCAATTACTCCCCTTTACGCAGCCATTTCACTGAGGGCTTACAGAGTCAAACGGTGCCGCAGTGCTGTTGCCGTTCAAGCTGATCTCAGCGTTCTGGCGCGTTCTGCTCACTACACGGCATTTTACTCCCCACAACCCGCCAACGCCCACCCCCTCCTCGTGTGGGTCGCTCAGCTTCGAGCTGAGCTGCTCCGTTCAGGGGTCAGAGACTCCATCTTCTCCTCTGCAGGCACTGCTGCAGGCCAGCCAGGAGAGATTACATTCAATTCAATCAGCGTCAGCCCAGCAGTCCCCCTCTCAACAATCTCTTATCATATCTCTCCCCTCCCTGCCGCCAGTGTGGCCGAGATGGGGGAGATAGAAGGGTCTCAGAGTCCTGCTCTGACTCCAGCTGTAAAAGGTTATATATGGCCAAGAGTGCAGTCATCATTCTACAGCAAAGATCAGATTTGTGTAGGGTTCGATTGTTTGGCCTTAGAGCAAAGTTTAGCATCAAATTCTCACCTTACTTCAAATTCAGTTGATCATCCAAGATGTGTAGTATCTGATGTTTGCTTCTTTTGCTTTACACTGAAGCTACGAGGCTAATGTTGCTAAAATGTAATGGAAGCTAATCAACATCAATAAACATTGTGTAAATTGCATGCCTAAATCATCACACCAATGCTTCAAGCAAAGTTCAGAAACCAAGCATGTCTTAGCTGCCCAATTACGTTTAATATATGAGAAACGTTTTTATTAAATTATTATTATAAATGTGATTTTTGACCAAGCTATCACTAAACATGAACCGTGTCATTCATGCAAAGCACTGCTCCTACGAAAGCTTCAAAAGCCATTTGACTGCCTTCATGTGGAGAATTTTTCGCCTGCTAAACAAAACCTGAGTGAGTGAGTGAGTGAGTGAGTGAGTGAGTGAGTGAGTGAGTGAGTGAGTGAGTGAGTGAGTGAGTGAGTGAGTGAGTGAGTGAGTGAGTGAGTGAGTGAGTGATGTTACTCCATTCTCCATCCATGCTGATTTCACTGACTGCAGTTTCAGCCAATTAGTATCATATTTCTCCATCAAAACACAACCGTGACTGGAAACGTGGTTGCATAATCATCACTACTTACCGCAGAATGAGGGAAGACAGCTTGTGTTTAAACAATCTTTTGGAAACTTCAGTCTTCAAAATGCAAAACATTCTGGTTTAGTACAAGTGGTTTTGATTAAGTTGAGGCAGGTTGTGAGTTTGAGTGGGAAGTGCTATTCTATATGAAGATTCATGCCCCTGCATGTATCCTGCAGGCATCTTCAGTCCATGTGTGATTGCTGCTGGGTTTTTCCTGCCTATGGGACTAACCCCACTCTTCTGAATGTATTATTGAAGAGGCAGGAGACACAGACAGTGAAAACAAAGCACATTCCTCTGGGTGCTGTGCTGAGTTCACACACTGCGAAGAGAGAAGAGGTCCAGCCTGTGTCAGTCTGTCTGCTCACTTTGAGCACAGCTCCCTGTGACAGCAACCGCTCCAATTTGTTTCTGCCTTTGATCACTCACCAGTTTGAAACTGTTTGTACAGACTGAACTTGTGGTATGTTTTTGCTGTCAGTCCATGAGGGTAAAGGAGCCCACCCAGCGTGCCACACACAGCATGTGTGATTTAGACTCCAGGTCTGGAGCATGTCAAGGCCTGAGTAGTGAGTGGCTGTATGAGCAGTAGAGAAATATGGTGGTGGAAAAACTGGCTGTCACTCCTGCAGATATAAGCATAAAATGATTCTAATGCAATGTTGTTACTGTATACAATGTCCTAGGTTTCAAGTCATTTGTAGGAAGCTGTAAAATGAAGTTTAAAATGTGTCAGGAATGATGATAATAGCATAACATATTTTATATCCACAGTGCCTCCTGGCGATCGAACCCCGAGACAGATCATTTGACAAGAAATGATTATACAGTGCTGTCAGAGACCATCCTTCATTTAATTTCTAGTCAAAATAGCCCTTAAATACAACTTATTCATTATTCAGCACCAGGAAAAAAATCAGAAAACATATATTTAGCAGAAAATTACAAAGAAGCCCAAATAAGTATTTTATGAGTTCATCCTTTGCTTTTATTACAGTTTTCATTTTTTTTCAAGAGACTTGCTTTCATTTTTCAAAGATATCTGCAGTGATCTTTTTCCGTACGTACAAAGTTCAGTCTTAGCAGTTTTCTCTTCTCTCATCTCATCTCCTATTCTCTACTCTCCTCTTCTGTTCTTTTCCCTCATCTCCTCTTTTCTTCTCTCATCTTCTCTCTTCTCTTCTCTCATCTTTTTTCTTTTCAGTTCTCATATGTTCACTTCCTTCTCACATGTCCTTCTGTTTTCTTCTATTCTCTTTGTCTTCTCTCATCTTTTCTCGCATCTTTTCTTCTCTTCTCTTGCCGTGTTCTCTTTTCTCTTCTCTTCAGTTCTCTTTTCTTGTCTTTGACTCTGTTCTCTTCATAAAATTCAAGTTACCCTGTATTTTACTATTTTAATCCTGGAGCCTTAAACTCTCACTCTCTCTCTCTCTCTCTCTCTCTCTCTCTCTCTCTCTCTCTCTCTCTCTCGCTCTCGCTCTCGCTCTCTCTCTCTCTCTCTCGCTCTCTCTCTCGCTCTCTCTCTCTTTCTCTTTGTTTCTCTCTCTCTCTCTCTCTCTCTCTCTCTCTCTGTCTTTCTCTCTCTCTCTCTCTCTCTCTCTCTCTCTCTCTCTCTCTCTCTCTCTCTCAGAGAACAGTGTTTATGAGGACGTGTGTATGCTGCTGTACATTATCCTGTCTGGAGTGTGTGCTATCAGCTGTAGAATTCAATAAGCCTGTGTAATACAGGCGGCTCAGCTCTCATCGCCTGTGTGAGTGCATGTGCTCAGAATGAGCAAACAGAAACAGCCTTGCCATCTGCTTTGATTCTGAGATACAAAAATGATACAGAATTTCAGAATTTCAGGCTTATGGTTGCTTTTTTAATGTAGAATGAAGAAAATGTGGCACTGATTAATCAAACCAAGAGGCATTTGGACCTTATATTCAAGGCAGGCTCCCTTTTAATTCTCATGTCTTTATTTGGAATCACGCACCTTTAAGCACTTTATTAGAATTTCCCTCGTTGGTCCATAATTCTGAAATAAGAAATTATGGAAAAGATAATCATAGCTATTAAATTCTTGACACCTTGGCTAGTGCATAATTATCATAATCATCATGTGCTGCTGTTGATGGTAGCGCTAAATGCCTCTGGCTCAGAAATTCTGAAACCTCTGAATGACATTTAATGTGTTAATTACACATTTCCAAATATGTGTCATCACATCCTTGTGGAAGATTTACATAATAAATACACTGTCAATTAAACTACGTTAATGTAATAAATGAAATAAAAACATGGCAACCCAACAACAGTCGCTCTTCCATTTCAGTATGTGCTGACTGTTATGATATTCTTTGTATTTAGAGACTGCAGAGCTTGAGACCTGGAAAATTTTAATAAAGGTATGAAAGCAAGCAGATAACTTTGATATGGCATAAGTGCTTTCGACAGGATTCCCATGTAAATTTGATTTTCAAACTGCAAATATCCTGCACAGTGGGATCTTCACATTGGAGGTAGAAAAGGTTAATGCGTGACCTGATCAACGGTGGCTTTCAGAGCCATCAGCTTTAATTATTAATGCAGACATTCTCTCTGACACTGTCCTCGTCCTGATGACATGCCTGCAGGAGCGTATGAAAGAGTAATGATGCCTTCACAACAGCCATGGCAGCAGCTGCTTATAAGCACTTTCCCTGCACCTTTATTTTTGTCCCTTATTTACTCCATTTTTTCGGAGGTGTTGGGAGGTGTTTTCAGCAGGTATGAGAGTAAGAGACAGCAGAAGGGAGGAGGTAGAGAGGAGGAGAAGAGATCCAACAGGCAAGCCAGTTTTACATATTTTGTTTCTAACTATAGACTGTCAAAAGCTAGATTTACATACTTAGGCTCCCTGCACAGCTACCACGCAGCTAGTATCCTTGCATCTACCCTAGTCATCTATATCTTCAGTACAAGCCCATATCTTCCTATTGGTTTTATGGCCATGTGTCCAGGGCCCCGAGCCACTAAGTAGTAGGTTTCTTTCTGAAAATGTTTCTTTGCAGTTTTTTTCAAAATTTCCACATAATTCAACCTTTGAGATAAACAAATTCATACAAAGTGGTTTGATGTGAAATGCTCTGTGGTAGAGAATCTTACAGTGGTGGTGATAGAAACCAAGGGTCACTATCCAAAACTACCAGTAAACCTGCACATGTTTTAATATATAGGGTAACTATGGTAAAATAGAGCTAAATGTGTTAGACATTTGTTTTTTCTCATGAACTCCTCTTCCAAAACAGCCTGAAGCACCTAGAAAATAACACACATTGTTGTTAACTATCAGTTTACTGCTAACACTAAAAATCAACCCTTCTCCTCCTCCACCCTCTTCTCTCACCTCTGAGGATTTTGTCACCTTCTTTGAGGAGAAGGTTGATAGAATCCGCCAGTCTTTTGGCAGCTCACCACCTTAAGCCCAATCCTAGCAAGACTGAGCTGCTATTCATCCCTGCAACTACAGGTCCTCATCATGATCTTGCCATGTCATTAGAGAACTCTTTGATTGTTCTGTCTGTAGAGGCAAGAAACCTTGGTGTGATTCTGGATGGCCAGTTATCGTTCTCGACTCACATCGCAAACCGGACTCAGTCATGCAGGTTTCTCTTGTACAACATCCGGAGGATCCGACCCTTTCTCACTCCAGAGGCCACCCAGGTCATCTCAAGACTTGACTACTGCAACTCACTCTTGGCTGGTCTTCCTATGCAGTCCATCAAGCCTCTGCAACTCATCCAGAATGCAGGAGCATGGTTTGTCTTCAACCTCCCCAAGTTCAGCCATGTCACCCCACTGCTGCGCTTCCTTCACTGGCTTTCTGTAGCTGCAGGCATCAGATTAAAACCCTAATGCTTGCCTACAAAGCCAAAAATGGACCAGCCCCTACCTACTTGATGGCAATGGTGAAATCTTGAACTGTACCATGAGCCCTTCGAGCTTTCAGTACAGCTCGGCTTGACCCGCCAACCTTCAAGGCATGTGGAAGACTGTTTCCCATACTGGCACCCAAGTGGTGGAACAAACTCCCGCTGGCTGTCTGAACAGCAGCGTCTCTTGACTCTTGCACTGTTCTTGGTTCAACTCTGTTCCTTTTTCTCTTGGCTTCAATAGTGACTTTTGTTTCTAGCAGTATCTGAGCTCAGGACTAGCTTTCTCTCTAACCTATTGGTAACTAGCAAAGATACTTTCTCTAGATAGACAAAGCACTTCTTGTAAGTCACTCTGGATAAGAGCATCTGCTAAATGCTGTAAATGAAAATGTAAATTGTAAATGTAAATATTGTGGTGGCATACCTCTACTGATATTAGGTACTCCTTATATTTGAAAAATAATCATATTTTAAAGCAGGTAAGTTCAAAAGAATATATTATGGACACACTGTATTATGAATCATGTTTATTACACTAAGGGCCAATTCCCCAGACACAGATAAAGCCTAGTCTTGGACTAAATTGCAATCCCAATCATAAATGACCATTGGAAATTGGTTTACTTCTAGGTTTGGGGTTAATCTGGGTTTAGGAAACTGTCACAATTTGAAGATCATACAAGCCCAATGGCCAAAAAGTTATGACATGTATTTGATTAAAAACCATACAAAGAGAAACTATGTAATGTTTTATCATATAAAGTTCATTGTTCATTCATTTTTGTAAATATAAATGAAATGGCACTGCAAAACAGTTGAAAATAAGCATAAAAGGAGCATCCAGCGATGTCTAGTCCTTTATGAGCAAAAATGGATGGCAGCCCGCCACGTTGTCAAAAATGCATCAGCATAAAATCCCACAGTAATAAAATAACATTCTACATCCAGGAACTGCAAGGATTTTAGGTATTTCACCCTCCACAGTGCAAAATAACATCAAAACATTTCTGGAATCCAGAGAAATCTCTGTGTCATGGAAAAGGCTCAAAACCACCACTGAATGCCCATAACAGTTGACTCCTCTGTAATGGATATCACCACGTGACCTCAAGAATACTTAAAAAAAACATTGTCAATCAACACTGTTTATCAACAAATGCAAGTCAGGATTGTATATTGCACAATGGAAGTCATATGTCAACAATGTCCAGAAGCACTGTCAGCTTCTCTATGCTCAAACTCATCTGAGTGGAAACGTGCATTCTGGTTTGACCAGTCAACATTTCAGATTCTTTATGGAAATAATAGACATTGCCTTCTCCGGGCCAAAGAAGAAATGGACCACCCAGATTATTACTAGTTTAAAGTCAGCGTGTGTCAATGTAGGAGTGGTATTAGTGAGTAACTTGCACATCGGTGAAAGTACCTTTAATGCTGAACACCTTTTGGAGCAATTTATGATCCCTTCTAGACAACGTCTTTTTCAGGAACATCCATACTTATTTCTGTATGACAACAGGAAGAAACTGCATGCATTGCTACAGTATGGCTGCATAATCAGAGAGCACCAAGTTAGATTAGCCTTTTTTGCGGTCCAGAACTCCCATTAAAAACGTGCCATATTGTAAGCTCAACATACAATGGAGACCCTGTAGCTGAAGATGTGTACAACAGAATGGTAAAAAAATGACATCTTTCACATTGGATCATTTTATGTCTTCAGTCCTCAAACGATTATTAGGTGTTGTTAAAAGGAAAGGTGATATAACTCAGTGGTAAACATGCTTGTGTCCCAACGTTTTTAACATGTCGCTGGCATCAATTTTAAATCAGCGTATATTTACCAAAAAACAATGAAGTGCATGCCGTAAAACTTAAAATAGTTTGTTTTTGCATTATAAGTTTACTACAGGTCAGATTTACTAATCACTGCTTTCTGTTTTATTAGTATTATTTTTACTTTCTGAACTTTTTTGGGTTTGTACTCATTCCATGAGCTGCTGGCTTTTCTTCTGCCTTGGCAAATGTCTCAGAAACAGTTCCAGCTTGCAACTCATATGTTCAGTAAAGGTAGATCAGGTCTATATTCAACATGCGGTATGGCCTTCTTTGTGAAGATTATGCTGAGTCATACTGTTCCAGTATTATATAAGTAGTCAGGGTCTTTTTAAAGAGTGAAGCTCCAGGGTTAATTAGTCCCATATTTCTTACTGCATGGGAAAAGAGCACCCATTCTTCAACTGTTTTATGAAAAACATGACAAAAGTTCAATGCTCAGGCTACCTTATATCCATAAGCTGGAGTAAGCTATACATAGACCTCTAGGCCTATTTTGTTGGACTTAAGCCAGCAGAAACAGTGAAAAGCACATAAAGTGCACTGAAAAAGACTTAAAAAATACATCAATACGCTCCCCTGAAGCTCATTTTTTTAGTCATGAAAAATTTAAACTAGTGAGTACACCAACTGAGGTGTGAAATACATCTGTAAATCTGGTCTCTTTGATAACATAGACAGGTTACTTTACAATAAATAGCCAGAACTTTAAAAAATTAAACCTAGTATGGTTATCAAATAAGCTATTCTGAAGCAGGAGGCCCAGGGCAATCAATCCTTTTACCCTGCCTATGAGAAGGCCTGTAGAAGAAGTAGTAGGGTAACACTTTCTATGAATGTCACATCTATAAGAATCTATAAACACATAACATGTTATAGTGCATTTATAAAACATCATAAACATGGTTATAAATATTTATAAAAATGAATTACACATTATAACCATGCTTATTATGCATTCTGAACTGTTAACACAATGAGTACTGTTTCATAACAAATTCTAGGAGCTCGTAAGTTGTGTTTGTCCGCTCTAAGTACAGTGAGAGTGCTGACTAAGGAAAGCACACTATAGCAGTAATTCTAGGCTGGACAGCCTGTTTGGAGCACCTGAATATTCAGGACTGAAGCCCTGAAGATGCACCCTAACAGCACCACCACTGAAAAAATAAAATATTGGAAATCTCAAATAATCTTTATATTCATCTTTACTTTGTACTCTTCAAGCTGGGACTGACTTCTTTGGCACTGACAGTATAACATGTTATTAACCCTATTTATAATGCATTATAACAATTCATAATGTATAATAAACATGGCTATAAAATGTAATTCATTTTTATAAATATTTATAACCATGTTTACAATGCCTTATGAATGCGTTATAACATGTTATAACTGTTTTTGTACATGTTTACAAGTGTGACATTCATAGAAAGTGTTACCAGTAGCAGTACATTTGCAGTAATTTGTCTTATCCATGTAAGGCCCACAGAGGAGCTCTTTCACTAGAAAAGCTTTACAAAAACCATTCAACCTAATGATAAACTGTAGCAATCTTTATTTAAAGTTGCTACACAACACTGAGTTTAAAAGGCTATGCTACCAAGCTGAATTATGCTATTGTAGCTAATTGAAGTTAAGCAAGTGGACAAAGTTTCTATGAAAAGAAACAGTCACTGGGAAAGAGTGCATTTGTAAGTGGGCCATTTTTGAACCTGTTTCAAAGAGATATTTCAGACCCTACAAGTTATCTTGATGTGAATGTGTCGTTGTTGTAGGTTTTCGAGATGACAAACGTCCTTCGGCATACTAGCCCGCTTTGTAGAACATTATTTATTTATTTATTTTCTTTGAGAAGGAGTTTCTCACACTGTCTCACCAGCAGCACCTTCCATATGACATCAGAGCTCCACAACTCACACCACAAATGACACGTTGTGTTGAATACTGACTGTTTCCGCATGGATCATGAGTCCCATCATTCAGCATATTCCATGCCTGACATGCTAGAAGTTAAAGTTACAGAGAGATCTCCGCTAAATTGCACTTGAAGCCAAATGTTACATTGAGATCTCTAAGGTGGCCTTTCACAAGGATTTATGATAATCACCATAAGGAATAGGAAATATATAGACCGAATTCTCTGGGGTCTTTTTGATGTGGTGTTGTTAATAATGTAGCATAGGCAGATGAGATTTAATGACAATAGCTCTCTCAAAGGTTTTAAAATGGTGTTTGTCACCAGCAGATTTGACTATTTTACATCTGTAGTCACAACATGCAGAAATATTTTACTGTATATGCTATTAACATTCTATTAATGTTAATTTTATTTGGAAAATATCACCAACATGTAACAACACATCATATTTACATTATGAGTACATTTCGCCCTGATTGTGAATTCCGAGCTCTTGTATTTGAACTGTTTTTTGTGGCACTGTTTTTAGTGGTTCTCTTTCTTGTTTGGAAAAAGACTACAGTAAGGGGCTGTTTTCTGAGTGTTATGGTTATGACATAAGCCTCTTTTGGGTGAATGAATCCTTGACAGAGGTTATCAGGTTAAAGTACCTTTATTCCAAGAAAAACAGAAAACAAAACAAGTGAGCTATGTTAAGGAAGTGCTGCTGTGGCAGCTGCCTGCTTGAGAGGCACTATGATGAAATGCAGCAAGTGGGACTAACTTGCTTAATGACAAGGTAATCAGTTTACTCTCTTCAGTATATTTGAATAAAATATGCAGCTTCGAACATTAAGGCGCATTTTCAGAATTCTCTTTCACTTGGTATGAACATCAGCTTCAGAGGCTCATAAAAACTACCTCACAAATCTGTTCCTCTCTTCACCTCTGCCCATTACTCATAATGGAGGGTTTTAAAGCACCGGGGCTCATTGTAGCAGAGAAGAATGACATTATAAATATGACCATTTGCAGCTTCAGTCTCTGTGAGTAGCAATAAAAGAGCTCACTCACTCTATCTCTCGATCTCACTCGCTCTCTCTCTCACTCGTTCTCTGCCTCTCTCGCTGTCCTTGCTGTAGGGGGATCCTGTAGGTCACTGTATTTGTGTGAGACACCTGTCCTGACCCGGTGCACCACACATGTGCACATCTGGGACTCCAACCACACACACATAAATTCACTAACTAGTGTTTGGGCCTCAGGTCAGATTAGACCAGGAGAGAGGAAACCCTCCATACTGCTGTACCTCCTCCAGGACACACCACACACAATCTCTCTCTCGCTCACTTTCTCTCTCATTCTCTTTCTGTCATTCTCATACCCTTTCCTTAAAAACACAACCACTCTGCTGCCACTGCACTGAGGCTTAACGATGCTGAAAGATGAGAATAATGCACAGTATAGCTGCATACAGAACCTCTCCCTATCAGAGATTTAGTGCACAGTGTAGTTTTGTTAGCCAGTCTTTTGGCCATTCCATGATTGTTCTTGTAAGTTCACTACATAGCAAACACTCCAAGTCCATGTGCTCCAGGGGCATAGCTATGAGGGGGCCTGAGGGGCCAAGGTATTTCCACTTGAAAGCCAGGCCTCCCAGATATCTGATCGTAAAAAATGACGGCAATTCAAATATTATAAAATGTAATAATATATGGGCATTGTCATGACTTCAATAAGTAAAAGAGACAGACAAAGCTCTCCTTAGATCAGTACAAATTTTCAGCAGATGCTATCACTATGGCAACGTTTACACAGACAGATTTGGGGGCAGTCGTGGGCTGGAGGTTAGGGAACTAGCCTCGTGACCGGAAGGTCGCTGGTTTGATCCCCAGAGCCGACCGCACATGACTGAGGTGTCCTTGAGCAAGACACCTAACCCCCAACTGCTCCACGGGTGCTGCGGATTGGGCTGCCCACCGCTCCGGGTAAGTGTGCTCACTGCCTCCTAGTGCGTGCGCGTGCGTGTGTGCGTGCGCGTGTGTGCGTGTGTGTGTGTGTGTGTGTGTGTGCGTGCGTGCGTGCGTGCGTGCGTGTGTGTGTGCTCACTAGTGTGTATGTGGTGTTTCACTTCACGGATGGGTTAAATGTGAAGGTGAAATTTCCCTGTTGTGGGACTAATAAGGGTCTCTTAATCTCAATCCCACAGACTGTTCAACGTTCAGTAGTATGAAAATGACATTCACTCTAACCATCTACTGGTGTTGTGCAAGGTTGGTGAATTAGTCAATATGAGCCATTATTTTATTAATATCTGCTAATGTTATCCAGTGAAATGTGAGGTAAACAATCATGTTGTGTTTCATGCTCAAAACTGATTTAGGTGGGTGAGTTTCTACCAATTTATTTAGAATTAATTTATCTAGCTGATGGTTATAACAGTCACTATAGTGATGTCTATGACATGTAATGCTCACAAACCTTTAGCTATCCAAGAAAGGTTCTGTTTACACGATCAGCTATGTAGTTAAGAGTGAATGAGTTCTGAACTATTCCAAACACAGCATATAAAAGTTTCTCAGACCATAGAGCTTGTCCATGATCCACCCCCAGATGTGTTCTTTCATAGTGACTGTTAGATGGATAAGCTGTCGAGATCACTTGTACAAATCACATAAAAATCAAAATACATTACATACACCCACCGGCCACTTTATTAGGTACACCTGTTCAATTGCTTGTTAACACAAATAGCTAATCAGCCAATCACATGGCCACAACTCAATGCATTTAGGCATGTAGAGGTGGTCAAGACAACTTGCTGAAGTGCAGACTGAGCATCAGAATGGGGAAGAAAGGGGATTAAAGTGACTTTGAACGTGGCGTGGTTGTTGGTGCCAGACGGGCTGGTCTGAGTATTTCAGAAACTGCTGATCTACTGGGATTTTCACGCACAACCATCTCTAGGGTTTACAGAGAACGGTCCAAAAAAGAGAAAATATCCAGTGAGCGGTCAGTTGTGTGGACGAAAATGCCTTGTTGATGTGAGAGGTCAGAGGAGAATGGGCAGACTGGTTTGAGATGATAGAAAGGCAACAGGAACTTAAATAACCAACCAACATCTCTGAGGAATGTTTCCAACACCTTGTTGAAAGTGTGCCACGAAGAATTAAGGCAGTTCTGAAGGCAAAAGGGGGGTCCAACCTTTTAATAGCAAGGTGTACCTAATAAAGTAGCAGGTGAGTATACATACAAAAAACAATACATTGGAAAAGATCGAAAGTTGCATTATTTTGTTGTGTAAGTGAACATTAGCAAGGTGGTCAATTTGTCCATTTGTAACCTACCTCTCTTCAGTTTGCTGCTGAGAATTGTTAAGCTACTCTAAACCAACATGACAGCAGCCCAATGCATATAACATGCATATTTTTGAATACACGTTGAACGAGCATTTTGTAAAGCTTACCCAACAATTGCTATGAAAGAACGCGTTTGTGGGTGAAGGCACAGATAGGTGAACTGTAGTGCTGTTCTGGTATCAGATTCCATCCTGATTATGCAAACTTCAGTCACAAATCCAGATTGTAGATTAGCACTCCTACTCTCAGCACAGCCTAAACTGAACCTCACATCCCACTCCTCAGAGCAGCTTTCTGCTCAAGAGCCGCTTACACAATGACACACTTCGTACGCTGCTTGTAATTTCCATTATCTAAACATGCTAAACAGCACCAGCCCGGTATGCTGGGTGTAGATAAGCCGAACCAAGTGGCTGAGGTTTATTCCAATGCTCTTCAAGACTCCAGCGAGAGGGAAAAGTAGTTTTGATCTCAATGTTTTCCGGGCCTCCTGTGGTTATGCTGAATATTATTCAGGTACAGTACAGAAGTAGAACTCGCTGACGTTTTACAAAATGAGTCATGCTGACTCACTGTGTTTGTTTACCTTGCCAGTGCTCTATAAGCCAGTGCAGATACGCATTTCTACACACGGTTTTAATTAATGCATTTAAGATGTAATCTGTAGAAGGCTGAACAGTGTTAATGACATGATTTGCATAAAGTGATTAAGACAGCAGTTACACAGGAGAGTGTCCTCAGGAGCAGCAGCCCACACTCCACTCGCCTCACTGTTAAAACCAGACACTATACTCAAATCTTGAACTTTTACAGCAGTCAGAAACTGAATGGGTGGGCTGACGTGTACTTCTACACAATACCCACAATAATCCTCCAAAGCCAACCCACCAACCATATGAGGCAGCTATCTGTTATCCTTATATTCTACTTCCAGAATTGCCAAAATAGCATTTCCACTGGCCGGTCACAAATCGCTGAGATCAGTTCACCTTATCAAAACCCAGTGGCAGAACGGCTTCAACCACATCACCTGGACTGATGCCCAATAGCCAGTGGCTTGTGATTGAAGTCTGATGGTAAAGCACTAGTTCTTGTATTATGGGCCAGTCTACTGTAAAATCTAATCTTTCCACTAGGGCTGCAGGACACAGAAAAAATACTACTCTCTCAATAATATTGCTACAGGTTGTGACTGTAATATGCATTGTAATGTTTAACAAATGCATTGATGAATCAGTCATTTTGACCTAAATTATTTTACATATAATTCATCTGTAACAACTACTGAAACATCTGGAAAGGTGACTGCCCAAATTTGACATATCACACAACAGAAAACATTACCTGTTATGTGTAATAATCTGCTAAATAATAACAGACTAATGCTAGCGCTACCTGGGAAATGATCCCAAAAATATTCAATTGTCCAATTCTAGGCACCTGGGAATCAAGAGATGACTCCAAAACTTTGGACACATTTCTATGTTCAAATGTGCTTGCATTGATGTGCACATAGAATGGGAGATATTCTAAGCAAAACATGTAAGAAAAATTGCCTTTCAAACAATATCACCATGTTATTTGATGCTGTATGGCACGATTGGCCCCTCCCAGTCCTCCATGTGCTTTTGTTTTAATTCCTTGTTTTGTTTCTTCCCAGTCCTGCCCCCTTGTTTCTAGACTCCGCCCTTGGTTGGTCCTCACCTGTTTCTTGTTAACCCCTCTTGTTTACCACCTGTGTCTGTTTACTACCTGTACCACCTTGTTTCCCCTGTGAGTTTGCTGGTCTTTGTATTATATTGTATGCGGTGTATTGTGTTGTTTGGTGTCATATTTTCTGGCCTCCGTTATTTTTCCTAGTCTTTGTTTTTGTGTTTAGTCTGTATTCCTTTTTGTCATGTCTGTACATAGTTGTCATGTTGGCTCTTTGACCCTGGACTGTCTAGACCCTGATTATGGATTTGCCCCTAATAAATCTCGCTTCTCTCAGCACATGCGTCCACCTCATCATTGCTCCCCGGCGTCACTCTGTAAATGCAGTATGCATTGCAATATGTTGTAAATGCATTACTGAATCATTGTGATCTGCATTATTTTTCCAAAATATTTTACTTTGTGCTGATTCTGTAAAACATCTGCAAGCATCTGGAACTGTGAGTGGTCAAAAAGAACACTTCACATAGCAGAAAAAACTGTCCCTGTAATAATCTGCCAAATGATAAGAGACTAATGTTACTGCTAGGACTGGGACTTGACCCAAAAAGACTTGATTTTCCAGTTCCAGGCTTTTGGGAATCAAGAATACACTCCAGAACATTAATCTTGATTCCACATTTACATTTGCCCTCACCAGCATGCACACAGAGTGTAACATATTCTAATTTCTAACAGAAAATTCTCTTTCAATTAAATAATGTCACCAGTGTGGATGGTATTCCTACATGTTGCAATTATGATATGGCTTACAGTATGAATGGACAGGGCATTGGTTTTCATTATTTTGGCAACAATTACGTATTTGTATTTTCATCAAAACATATGCAGAAACATTTCGTGACCAATCAAGGTGCTAACAGCACACAGTAAAAAATATTTTGATAGGTTAGAGGGCATCATTTCAGCTTTCTACACCCTCAGTGTCAGTACAGCAACAGCCAATGATATTAACATTAAATAAATGAAATATTATTCAGCCCTACTTTCTACTATTACTATATTCGCCAAAGCTACATAGTAACTAACCCTGATCCCAGAAAGTCATCTCCATACCACATTATAGCTTAGCTCATCATCAACTAGTTTTAACTCATGGGAGGCACTAGATGCAATGTGGACACTACGTGACACGATTGAACACCACCTGGGCCCAGTTTCATTACTCCATTTAACAAGCCCCTGCTGCTTTTCTCTCAGCACTGCCCCTCGGGGGGAGGCTATATTGTTATGGCCCACATCATATGTGCCACTCCAACACTCCATTAGCACAAGTGAAATTCATGTGATAAACCCTTGGAGGGCTGAGGGAGCAAGTCTGCAGAATGAACTTAGGCAGTATAAACTGCTCACAAGGCATGGCCACCCTTCAAGGTGTCCAGTTGAGAACAGCAGAAAAAAAAGAAAAGAAAAAAAGGTTGTTTCTGTATTCAAGCGAATACGTGAGTGGAAAAAAATAATGAATTTGCACATTTTATTGGTATAATACTGAATGTGCATATTTTCTAAAGGATGGCTGTTCCAGGTTCTATTTTGAGAAGTTGGTGGTTGGATACAGTGGTCTCTTTGCATTAAGTCCATGACCTCCTGGGTGTTACATTTTGCTATGTAAGCATGTTAACAAAAGCACAAAAGCATATTAAATAAATCGATTCAAAGAGCCCCTGTTGGTTGACCTTTCTCCTTTTATATGGGCTGGTTTGGGCAAGCTGAACCTAAGACAACGTGCAAAAGGTGTGCCTACCTGCAGTCCAGCATCTCACGTTTTTGTCATCAAATCAGCCTGCTGCTGTCCATGCTATTTTTAATACCCTGTGTACTGGGCACAAGCCAGATTAATCAGCATCAAATCTGCAGACCGGCATGAGAGAGTAGCAAATCTACAGCACAGTGAAGCTCTATTTCAGGACATATGGGTACACAAACAGAGTGCACACTACCAATATACACAGGAAAATAGACACAACGTTCAATTAAGTTTTTTAGATTGAATTTGGATCACTGGAGATTTCTGCTGCATAGACCTCTCGGTCCACATGGACTCAGCTGACTATGTTTGTGAAATGACTTGCTATAAGTAATTCTGCTCTTTTAGAGTTTGCTTAAGACTTTTATGAATGTTTGACTTGTTGCATGGAGTAAATCATGCTTAGATGTAGTGGGGAAACTAGTATCTTATAGGCCCCAGTGCCCTGCCATGTTACTGCACAGTCCTAGTCCATATGTACAAACTAAACCCTCATGATTAGTTTTAAAAATAGCTTATTATTAGTCATTATTAGTTTATTAGTAATAAACTTTATGTACAGATAGGACTGGGAGTCGACCCTGATTAGTCTCCAAATCCAGCTATTTGGGAATTGAGAGTGGTCTTGTCGATTCCAAGCAGTGATGTGCACACTTCCCTGCATTCACAAGCAAAAAGTGGACAAAGGAGAATCAGTCACAGTGTAGGTAAACCATATTAGTAATGTAATATATCATTTACAGTATATATACAGTACATTTACATTACAGTAATGTAGATATAACCATATTAGTAATTATATAGCCTGCTATCATCAACCTCAAACTGAAAAATTGGTAATCTTAGCTAACTGTAAACAAATAAAAGCAGTTCACTTACCCAAATGAATGATGTACAGGAGAGATATATATATAGATTAATGTCAAAGACTCCTTTGACTTTGAAAGAAAATACATATTTTCAATAATGATCCTGTTTGCTATTTACTTTGTGGTTAATACCACTAGAATGATGGGCGTCCCTCAATATCGGCCGCCTCACTTTGAATAGGAGAATTCCTGGGTTTTCTATAGCTCATCTTGTTACTTAGAACAGTGTATTGTGTTTACAACGAGATTAAGTTTCAGTGTGGGCACCTTCACTCTGCAAGCACAACACTGGTTGCCTTGGCAGCAGACTTTTCACATCATAGTGAAGGTAGCTAATTGGTAAGAAAACTTTTACAGCTGAGACAAATATTCACCACAAAATAGAAATAGTGTTGTGCGTTCTTGTGGATTTGTTCATGCAGTTTTGTTAGCAATACTTAAATATTGTTTCCAGATATGTTTCAGATTTTTTGCAAGAATAAGGTCTAAATGTCCTATTAATGTGGGAGTTTACATTTTTTTGGATTTCTCTAAGTGATTGGTGAAGAGAGACAGGGGAAATATGCAATACACACAAATGGCTGAAACTGGGCCACAGCCTATGACACTGGCATTAGCTTGCCTTGCTATCTAACCTAGACTAGCAGTTTAGTTTGTTATAAGCTTAAGCTGTGTTCATAACTCATAAGTATTTAAACTGACATACTGTGTTCATAAGTAACATGAGGAAGCTGCACTTACAGCTAATATTTTAATCTCTTGTCATTTTCTACCCCTTGTCATCAATACAAATCAATACAAATGGTGAGTTATGTACTTAATTAATTTCGCATTTTCTCTCTTTCCCTATGTATGTTGAATCCAGGTAGTCACAAAGAATGAGATATAGAGTGATAAAGTAAAGCAAATCTCACATTTTCTCTTGAAAGTATTAAAATAATACTTAGAAAAACCCCAGTCCTTCTGTAGTTGCTATAGTATGTGTGTTACCAACAAAAGCAAACTAGCTAACATTTGCTTAGTTTGCTTTTTACAAAGTGATGATTTTAAAACAGGAATTGAAATATAATTCATAATTACATTTTACCTGCTGAAATTACTTGCTTAACTTTTTAGCTAAAGTGATAAGGAGATATGGGCGTGAAAGCACATGCTGCACTTTCTGTACACACTCACACAAGAGTCGACAGAACCATATGTGGAATTAAGCAAAGAATTTCTCTTAAAAGTATAAAACATGAGAAAAACACACTTTCTGTGGCTCCTAACATGCACTGTAATTAACGTTAGTGTTACTGCCCGTTACTTTGACATGCTCTTTACAAAGTGATCATTCTAAATAGTGACGCTGAGACTTTGAAATGCCACTGTAGTTTATATTCTAGTGCATTTAGTGGTCATGTAATAGTACCTTAGGGATTTTTTCTCACCTGGAGGAGTGAGGAATTTCACATAAGAGTACAGTAGCTACTTGTCACTGTCCTATAAAAATGCTATTGCAACCAAGATGAAGTTGCGTTATTCAGTAAGTGTCTACAACCACCTGTCAGCTGTGCCTAAAAGTAAAGGCTGCAGCCCAGGTAGCAGAGATGGCTAACACAGGTACACACACTATCCTCTTCAGTGCTTGGTCATACACAAATGACTGTAGGAGGCTGTACTGATGCAACATGGCTTACTGAATTAAGCAATTTAAATCTTACATTAGCACAGCTTCTTGGCCACTCACGGCTGCTTTCACCAATTTTCTAATTAATTTGAAAGCATTCCAATGCTCAGAAACTAGGAATGTAAAATGGGAGACTTTACAGTGACACAACAGCAGAGAAATGCAAACTACCCTGACCTAGCTTTTAGAGGCTGTGTCTCAACTGAACTGGTGCTGTAATGTGGGTAGTGGTTGAAGTATGTCCTACCTACTTATGAGTCCACAATTACATTTACATTTATGGCATTTGGCTGACGCTCTTGTCCAGAGCGACTTACAATTTGATCATTTTACATAGGTAGGCCAAGGCGGTGTTAGGAGTCTTGCCCAAGGACTCTTATTGGTATAGTGTAGGGTGTTCACCCAGGTGGGGATTGAACCCCAGTCTACAGTGTAGAAGGCACTACACTAACCAACCAACAATTATTCAAGCACACTGTAAAACCCAACAGTAAAAGTTTGGCAAATGAATTTGGTTGTAATAACTCAAAAAATAAAGTTAATTTAAATTTAAATAAATAAATAAATTTAAATAATTTGGGAGAGCTTGTTGCCAACTCCTCAGTAAGGAACGCGGCTATTGGCTGTACTAAAAGTCGCTAGAAGTCGTCTAATTTGCATAATGGTCCGTTTGCGTGTATTTGAAGCTATGGAATAAAGGAATGACGGATTTGGGAGAGAAGAAAGTGAGTAAGAAACACCCTGAACGTGTTAGAACTACAAATGAACTCTGAATAAATTAACTTCTTCTGTTGATTCTTTTCTTTTTTTTGCCTTTGAAACAGGCCGTCACTTCTCAAAATAACTTCATGACTTTAATGCTTTGTCTAGACCCACATAACATAAATCATTTTTACGTAAATTACATAAATCAATTTTGTCCTGTGTTGTTAAGTGTTAGCACATCAAATTTAATCAAAAGACTGCTGTGTGGGGTGGAACTGCTGCTCTACGCTCAACCCTCCTCCTTTATCCGGGCTGAGACCAGCAAAGTGACCTTAAAGAGGCACTTTGACAGAGTTATTAGTTTTTTGTTTTTTTTTCTTTCAATTTTTTAAATATATATATAATAATAATATATATATATTTTTTATTTATATAAATAAATAGGGGGCGGGGTCAGCGGCGGCTGTGTGGCCGTGGAGCGGTGTGGGTCTGCTCTGCCTGTGAGACCGAGCACTGTGAGTGCTGCTCGCTGAGGACAGTAACTGAAGAACATGTGTGTTCACCTCAGAGTCTCCAAAAGTCTCCAACAGGACCAGAAAAAGTCGCTAGAATTTGTCGCTAGTCTCTTTAAAAAAAAAGTCGAAACGCGATGTGGAACGCAGCAGTTTTCTGAATCTGCAAACGTTCTCCTGCTGCACACCGCCGTAATGCTGGTTTTCTCTTTGGGCGCGCTAATTTGCGAGCTATCTGTTTATTTAGCACCATATATTACTGTTGTGTAGCACTGATTTATGCATCTCATGTATTTTGTGATTTAGCAGTTATATTTATGCATTTGAAAAGTGAATATGACGAGTTCATTTTAAACTGCGTCACTGAATATGCAAATGAGTAGAAGTTGAAGTCGAATATTTAAATTGAAGCCGGTGTATAAATATTCAATTAAATTTTTAAGTATTGTTTTATACCTCAAAGTTTGCCTTGTTGCGTCGGTTGTGCATACATTTAAGCAGGATAAGTTCATTTATTTTTTATGCTTTCTGTGAAATGGCGGGCTGATTTACATATTTAATCAGCCTGGATTGTGACGTGACGTGCTAGTCTGCATGTAGGCTTGTGTTTGGAGCTCAGTGTCCCATGCTTGGTAGCTTTCCACAATCTAACGTTAAACAGTAATGGAGAAGCAAAGATTAAAACAATCAACTTTTCTCACGTTATTTTGTTCAAAACCTGAGACTGTGAGAGTTGGCTTGTGTTTATATTTTAAGTGATTTTGTCGCTATTATTTTTATTCTGCAAAGAGGTTAAATAATGACTCTGTTAGAAAGAGTTCGGCCAAGTCCAGCAAGCAGTGCTTGTGCTATTCAGCTGAGGCATTTGTTTGTTGCTCCTCATCTTTTAAGATGTCAGAAACGAAAGAAATCCAATTTTAAAGACTCCTCCAGCCACATGCATTCGTTTTGGGTAGGTCAGGGAGAGCATAGCATATTTCACATAATGCCTGTTAAATTAGACAACTGATTTGTGTCAAGTGCTTAACTGATATTTTTCCTGTTGTTTTTGCAAATATTGCAGCCAAACTAACTTTTCCATCTTTCTCTCTTCAGGCTAAAACTGATGCAGCTTGCTGATATGTAGAGTTTTAAGTCAGGTATGTTAATCACCATTTAATGTAATAGACGTTTATTTTACTAAATTGTTATTCATTACATAAATGAATATTGGCACAAAAAAAGTTTGGAAGTGCAAACTTTGTGCTGCTCTCTTTGATAAAAGGGCACACGTGCTGGAACACTATCGTTTGTATCGTGGCAGTGTTTCCTCTGTCAGCCCATTGCCATGTCTCTATGATGACTGTCTGCACATTTCAGTCCATAAATGCTTCGAAAACTCACTTGACCCGGGATTTAAACAGCTATTCAATGATAAAACTACTCAGTCATTTAAGGACACATTTAAAACAACACGAGATGGTGGATTGTCTATTCCAAAATTCTCACTATCGTACTAATGTGTACTCCTCCTTCAGTACACACAAAAGTAGGAGTCATCCAGACAGTGATGTCATGAATATTAAGAATGAAATTGTCTTGGCAGAAACTGACAGCCCCACAGTGAGTGGTCAGATTGAATCTGATGAGGCTGTTTCTTCTCAGAATTTGTATGAGCTCTATACTCCGACTGTAATCCTCATGAATCTAGGAATGACACTGGTGAATTGAAAGCACGACTTGGCTTCTTTGTTCTTCAAAATGCACAGTGTTCTTCATATATCGGCGACAGCTATACAAGACATAATTGACAGTTTGGTACAGATATTCTCGCTGTCCAAACCTCTTGCGAGAGACTCAGTCATCAAAGTTTTGCGAGAACATGTTCAGTCTTTCAGTGAAGTTCTTCTTAATGAATAAGTGCACGCTATTATCTTTGGCAGTGCTACTGTGGAAGGCACAGAACTGTCCACTGCTAAGCAAAGGGAAACATTTATTAAATGTAATTGCCCTTTGGTAATGCCAGAGCAATATACTGTAGATTCTAGCGGGCACATAGCAGTGGATGTTCCAATACTCTAGATGCTTCAAACTATGTTAAAAAATACTGATCTTCTTGATAAAATAAAAAAAACCAAACCATCATCACCTGGAATGTACATGTCTCATGAAGATGGAACATACTTCAAAGAAAGTGAGTTACTGTCAACAGCAGGAGAGCTGAAATTATCACTGATTTTGTAGGTGAATGACCTTGAACTAGCAAATCCTTTAGGCACAGCTAGAAAGATCTACAAACTGTGTGCAGTATATTGCTTGCCAATATACCCAGTGAGTATAGGTCCAGCCTACAGGTCATACAGCTAGCTCTGCTATGCAAGGCATCTGATGTGCAGACGTGTGGTTATGGAAGTGTTCTCTCGCCTTTATTGAAAGACTTGCACTCTTGGGCAGGATGGCATTTTCATTGAAGCTCTTGGTCAGCATACCAGGGACACTGTGTTGTGTGGCAGCTGAAATCTGGCTGCTCATGGTCTTGCAGGCTTTGTGCGGTCTTTCCGAGGAAACTATGTTCTGTTGCTGTACTTCAGGACAGCAAATACAGGACAGTGAAGTTTCTGAAGAAGAGTTTAGCATGAGAGAAAAGGCCTGCCCTGATCTTCATGTGCAAAATGTTGTTTAAGGAGAATGTGCAACCCATTTTGGTGTTACAGGTAAGTGTGCTCTCAGCGAGGCATTGCAGCATTTTCACCCCATTACTGGGTTCCCTCCAGACATACTGCATGATCTGTTTGAGGGTATAGCGCCTGTTGAGTTGGCCTTGTGCATCCATGAAATGATTCAACTGAAGTATTTCACTCTTGACTATCTAAACATGAAAATTCGCACATTTCCATATCAGCACTCTGATGGGCTTGATAAACCACAACAGATCCCAAAGAATTATGCAGCCGAACTAAGCATTGGTGGGAATGGACATGAAAATTCTACTTTGCTGAGGTTATTACCACTTGTGGTAGGAAGTAAAGTCCCTGAAGGAGATGAAGCATGGGGGGTATTAATGGACTTCCAAAATTCAGCAGGATTGACTGCTTATGAACAACTCAGTTTCCTTTCTTTGCAGAAACTACGAGTGCTGGTACAGTGAGCATTTAAGATAATTTAAGCTAACACCCTCAGACAACTTCTATGTGCTTCAGCCTCCAGACTTAAATGATACAGTAAGGCTTACAGCATACGCTGTCAATGGGCATTTGCTGTTAACACAGAAAAGATTTATTTTGATCAGAGACTTGGAGGATTAAAGGCAGAAATGTAGACCAGTAAGCTATGTTTACATTACAAGTCTGAAGTACCTTGAATATGACCAGGGCAAATCCAGTCTTTCCGAATCAGATTTGAATCACTTTTGGATGTGGTCCTAGATTGGATAAGCATCCGATTTGTGCCCATGTGACATGAATGAGAACAGTCATATTGGATGTCATGTGCCTTTTTGCCTGTACGCATGTGCTTAGTGCTCTGTAGCACAAATTATTTAAATTTATATATATATATATATATATATATATATATATATATATATATATATATATATATATATATATATATAAATATGTTTATTTTATATTTTTTAAGCACAGTACAAATTAATTCACAAATGTGATGTTTTTTGTTTGTTGTTCATAAATGAATCGCTGCCATTTCAGGGACAGATTCACATTACAAACACATACAGGTCTTTTACAGTTATGAATGTGAAGTATGAAAAAAATCAGAATTGGTCAATGAGACTTGTAATGTGAACATGGCCATTAGTGGTGTAACGGATCACAAAACTCATGCAACAGATCACAAAACTCACTTGAGTCACGGAGCGGATCATTTTTGGGATCAGCAAAAAAGATAAAAGGGAGACGAATGGGAGACTTTAGCTTCCAGTTTGAAAGTATTTTGTATTGCTGTTTAGTTTGTAATAGTGACTGTTTTGACATGGTCTGTTTTATGTTGAGGACTTGCATTTTGACACGTGGCACAGTGTTTACAAACCGTAGCTGATTTATCCTCACGCTGCATTCAAGAGCCATACAGGAACAATATGGATAATAATTGTCACACAAATTACCATCAGCTCATTAATGCATCTGCTCTTCTTTTTAATAATAGGAAATGGCAAGTCAAACCTTCATATTTCATCTCCATACCTCCACAGACATTGTGAGGAAGATGACTGTCTTCATGCCCAGAATCTGTGGATGAGCCTAAAACAATGATAAAAGAAAAATTAAGCTATTCTTTGACTTTAGCCTGTCATACCAAGATCCAGACTTTGACGGGCAGCTTGTACCCTTGTAGACATTGAGGAACCTCTACAGAAGGCTGTACTAAAACTTATATGACCTGAGAGTGATACCAGTTCATTAGCATCAGATGACACAATAATATTGCCCCATGCCATGACTCCGGACAGGACTGAGGGGTGGCCTCATGTTTTTCCAGTGCCCACTTTTTCCTATGAGGTAGAACTCATACTTGAGAAATGTTGCATATGAGAGAACAGGGAAGGCTGTCAAGCTCTCTAGAGGACAAAAGCATGACATCCAACTCAGACAAACAGCTCCTTACATAAACATCAAAAGACCCAAGAGGGCAAAAGTGAATTTCCTCCCTAATTTCCCACAAAGGGAAAATACCAGAAGCCTTGAACAACTGAGACTGCAAATTGTAGATGAAGAGTGACACAAATGGGGCAGTTGTGGGCTGGAGGTTAGGAAACTGGCCCTGTAATCGGAAGGTCGTTGGTTCGATCCCCAGTGCCGAAATGACTGAGGTGTCCTTGAGCAAAACACCTAACCCCCAGTTGCTCCCCAGGCGCTGTGGGTAGGGCTGCCCACCGCTCCAGGTGTGTGTGTGTGTGTGTGTGTGTGTGTGTGGTGTTTCACTTCATGGATGTGTTAAATGCGGAGGTGGAATTTCCCCGTTTGTGGGATTAAAAAAAGTATCACTTAACTTTAAATCTTGTTCTGATTACAAAGTTAATGCAGACCATCTTCGAGACGCAAAGAGGTCATCGTTGAAGACCTACCTGTTGGTGATATTCTGGAACGCTGCCCTACCCTCAAAATAGAGTAAAAAAAAAGTTTCCCTCATTACACTTATTTGAGCAGATATATTATCTCTTTGTATCCTTAGGCGACCCCCATGGATACCACAATAGGTATAGGATAGGGAGGGCCAACTGTGCTTTTTAATTCCTTTGTGTGGCAGTGTCAGTGATGACTTTGTCAAGTTTACTTAGGTTTACAACATATGCGTTAGGGTAGAGTAATCTACATGTTTTCCACCAAATCTGATCATAATAGTTCAAAAAGTTTTGTTTGTGTGTGTTTTTTTTCTACAGGGCCACATACACTGTACACATATACACTGACTTAAACATTCTTTTGTATTTGTGCAGATTTGTGGCGAGTTTCACAGAATTACAAACATCAACCTGAAGAACCGCTTCTATGCTGCGTTGGACCGACATGCCCCCCGTCTTCAGAGCTTGTTCAGGATGAAAGCAAGTCATACAGGGAAAGTGTCCGAAGTTCTGGGCCAGCTCTTCAGGATGTATGATCTCCAGGTGAGTTGGTTATACTTTCTGATGCCTGATAAATATACTACAGTGGAGTTTGGATTACCTTTGGTGGAATTGCATTTATACAGACACGTTAGGGGGCCCTGAGTGGCTCAGCAGTCTAAGGCACTGACGCTATTATCTGATTATCATGATCACCAGGTCGAATAGCAGATCATGCCGGCTTGCTCATCACCAGCCTGGGCTCGAGGGAGCACAATTGGGCTCATTCTCTCTGGGTGGGTAGATGGTGCTCTCTCCTTCCATCACAACCAGTGTGTTGGTCTTTGGCACAAGGCGTGACAGTTTGTAAAAAGGTGGGGAGGGGGTGCAGTAATATCAGAATAAAGGACAAAAAAAGAGTGATGCCTAGTATTGTGTGGCTGTTCAGAGCAAGTAAAGAATGTCTGTTCACACTGAAGGAACAAGTTGACGTTCATGTCAGACGTGCTGCTCTCCTCCTTTCTCTTCCCGCCTATCTGTATGAGGATGACTCCAGCTTTGTGAAGACGTGGAATGTAAGTGAGCATGCTGTTTAGTTATTCATAGTATTCACATTATTCAATAGTATTAATCTGTTTTATTTATTTTTTTAATCTGCATTGTTTCAGTGGTATATTAAATGAAAAGTTTGAAAAAGTCTAATATGCACTACTATCATCAGAACCTGATTGTGTCAGTGAGGAATGATTCGTCAATTTTTTGTCTTGTACCACTCGCAGGTTTTTAATATGTCCATTAAACAATTGTCCGGTTGAAATTATTGAATGGGATAGAATGTTTGTTGGGAATGGGAATTTTCACATCCAACAGGTGTCTAGTTTAATAGGAACATGTAGCTGGAACTTGTACAGTCTAATCAGAGAGTCCTGACATACATCTTACCTTCCTGAATGTTACGCTATGTTCAATCATTGCTGAAACTGCTTTAGAGAGGTGATCGTTCAACAGTATGGTCTTTAGTTTTGGAATTTCTATGTTGTGCTGCTCTTGAACTGTATTGTGTTGTGCTAGAAATTCATTTTAGTGTACCGCCTTAATCGTAATTAGGCACAAACATTAAATGTTCTGAGAGTGAGATGATCAAGCAAGTGGGCAGGAGGGAAAGGTCCTGCAACATATAAACGCAACAGCGCTCTAAATGCTCCACAGTACAGTAGCGTTCAAAGCAGGCTTAGCGTTAATATGGTAACTGCAGTACAACGAAGGGTTGCAAGCATAAAATGTCAGCAGTGCCATGGGAGGATTGGAGGTGCTTTAAAAACCTTTGTCTGCAGCCTTATCAGTCTGCACTTCAATATAAGCTCCCCGGGTAAAAATTTCAGGTTTCTAGAGATGGCATTGCACAAGGATTATCGGGTTATAAATACTAGGGGTCGACCGATATGGCTTTTTTTTAATTGCTGATGCCGATTTTTAGAGAGCTATCTGATACACAAGGCCGCTTCTTTTTTGCAACTATAAAAATTAATAATAAACCAATAAGACACAAAATGACAACTTAAATGATCACTTATTTAACACTTATTGTCTTTTATAAATATGTCTGCAGTGTTTTGCAATTTGAACTTGAATGAGTAAACAGAAAACAAGCAAATATGGAATATCCTGCTCTTTATTTGACCAGTCATTTAATTAAAATGTAATATCTAAACTCAAATCAAAGCTCTGTGATGAGCCACATTAAATGAGGTCAGTTACAGCGAATATAAAATATAAGCAGAGATTATCCATTGCACACTGCAGAATTTCAGAATGGACACTCTTTCCACAGGAGACACCCTGATAGCTTTTAATGGAAATGTGCCTGTCTACAGACTGTTGTTTTCCGGCCTTGCGAGCGCAGGCCAATTACTTAAAATTAATCAGCCGGTGCCGATTAGCTAAAAATAATATTCAGCCCAATTAATTGGCTGGCCGATTAATTGGTCTGTCACTAATAAATACCTGCGGGGTGTGCAGCTGTATTCAGAGGTTGAGAAGAAGTGATACAGTTCATTGAGTGTCTTGTTGAATGTGTGGAAAATGGGTCACAAAGCAGATGTTAATGATTGGCAAAAAGGAGTGATTGCATTTCAGCATGCCAAAGGCCATAGTGTGAAGGAAGTAGCTGATTTTGCAGGTGTACGTTTCACGGTTTGTGAATAAAATTCACTTTGCTTCCAGGCAGGTCAAAGCAGGTCCTTCGCAATTTGATGTTATTCATGCTTGTTGAGATCACAAATGACTAATTTTTTGTCCAGGTAAGCGGTAATGTAAATAATAATGCCATAGATTTCACTCTGTTATTCAGATGGTGATCTAAACAGTGCACAAGAACGCTAAACACACACATTGTGAGTTTAAAACAGAGCAGTACAACTAGAAGTGTAGGTAGGCACTTAGAGTACTGTGGTGTGTGGTATGAGACATGGAAATAGATCAGTCAGTCAGAGGAAGCATGAAGGGATCTGCAGAGATGTGAAGCTTAATTTGAGTTTCAGGAGAAACACTTCCACAGGATTGATGGAATTTTTATGAGATGGGAGTTCGCATGGGACTGATATCTCCAATGTTTTAGCTGCTGCTTGTAACCTTGATGATGGTGAAGGACAGAAAACACAGGCGCTAGATTCATAAAAATACATTCTGAAACGCAGGCGCTCCAAATATAAGAGGTATCAGATCTTGTTCCAGCAGGATCCGTTACAAATTAAAAACTGGGGTGCAATCTTTTTGGCCAATCAGTGTGTATCTACATCATAATTAATCAGAATTGTTACTGTGATATGATGGAAAACACATTGTAGAAATCTCAGACCAATTGTATGTGTTGCTAAATTGCTACAATGGTGAAATGATCAAATTTCGGTTTGATTCTAATACAACAATCGCTGTCATGTCTGTTCTATTTTGTTACATATTTATTGACAAATGAAGGAAATTACGTTTTTGGTTTATGCCTGATGACTCTCTGTGACTGTCTCTTGATATGTCACTGATGCATTTTGTAGCAGTCAGCCTTTGGAAATTTGGAATAACAGAGCTAACAGTTCTCTCTTCTTGTCTTCACTTGACGTAGTCTGATGAACCAGACATCAATGACGTCAGTTTGGTCTCCTCTCAATCAGTGCCAGGTCAACAGATGCCACATTCTTCTGCCCAGAGAGGACTGCAGTTGCAACACTTTTGTCTTCACCCAGAAAATCTTGATGGGTCTGGAGGATGGGAAGTTGAGGCCAAGAGTGTTGACTCTTAAAAATAACCTTTTGGCAGTGAGGTAAACTCTGTGTATGAAAAGTTGGCAAAGCTGCTCAATCAGTTTGCACTTCTTTCACTTTTGAGGCATGAGATAAAGCAATGAATCGAGTAAAAAAAGAACAATTTACATGTGTATTTTCAAGTAATATATTCAACATAATGTTTTAATGTGTTACTGTTGAAGTGGTGTTTTAGCAGTTTATGGATGTGGTAAACAATCGGGATGCCCCCAAAGAATTTAGATTTTATTTATTTATTTATTTTAATATCTGTGCTAAATCTAGGATTTCAATAAAGGCAGACTGTAAAATACACTTCATAAATGCATTCCTGTACTATAATTTATGCTTTTTAATCACACTGTTAAATTGTGGAACAATATATAATCTTAGCTCAGATGCACACCGACACAGCAGTGAACGTAATAACTTGTGTAAACAGTGCTCCGTTTAGGTGCATTGTAAGTACAGAAGAAAAGAAAATGACCAGCTTGATCTCGCCTCTCGACTGACTGCGTACCATTCTGACTCTTGCTTGTTTTTTATTCTGTAGTCATCACAGAAATAGATATGCCCACAACAACAACTACCCTCGTAAACAAAACTCTGAGTTTTAGCTGCTGATTTGGAGCAAGGCTCCAGAGAGCAAAAAATGGATGGTTTTCGGGACAGCCCTAGTAAACAGTATGCCATACTTTTGTCGTTGACGTAGGCTTATTTTTTGATATCTAAATGCATGAAGGGGGAGCAGTTTGCTAATTCACTGGGTCTGGAGGATGTGGCCTTTTGACCTTTTTGACTTGCACTTTTGTTGCCATAAAGCAACACATCAAGTAAAAAATGCTTTACATGTTTTGAAATTTTAATGTTCAGTTTTAAATTTTTGAACACTTTTTGAAGTCGATGTTTGGTTACAGTTTTACGGTAACTTAATAAACGAGTAAGTTGCCTTTAAACTGTGTTAACATTTTTTCATTTCAAAATGTGTGTAGTAATCAGTTCTGAGTTAATGCTACATTTTGTCAGGCTCAGAAAAGAATTTAAGCAAACTATCATGCAACTTTGAGTTGATATTAATGAAACTTGCCATTTGCAGGGGAGTTTTCATCTTTGTTGAATGTGAAAACTAACATGCATAAACTGAAAAATGAAAACGAAGTGAAACATTGTTTACTGAGAAATTAAGATAAGAAATTCTGATAAGGGTAATAATGTTTAGGTTATCTGTACTTGATTTTAATGTGTACTGTGAACCCAAAATGCATAGTAATAATGACTTAAAAAAGAATGTTTCTTTAACTTATAAAATTTTGTTAGTGTTAATAAAAATGATCTAGTAGGAGCTACTTAATAAATGTTTCTTTAACTTATAAAAGTTATTGTCACTAAAACATATGGAGTAAAAGCTACTTAATATAAAATGTTTATTTAACTTGAAAAATTAAGCTAGTGTCAATTTTTTTATGTAATCAGTTTCAGCAATTTTTTAAAGTTAGATTAATTTATTAGGGTTTACAGTGTAGCTATGGAAGAAGTCCAATAAAGACGTTAAGAGGTCCGATTGTCACAAGTTAATTGTGAAACAGGCCCCAGTTTGATTGCCCTATTTGCCCTGTTGGGAGGTAGTGAACTGCTTACAAGAGGGATGCTAAAGACATGGCCGATGGACTGGGATTGTCCTGATTATGCTTCTAATCTGGCCTGCAAAATGGATGTATAATCATTGCCCTAAAATCATCATATGAACCAGAATGGACTGTTTGAATAATAAGCACTAAACTAGTCAATAATCAATAATCAGCACTAAACTAGTCACTTCAATGAGTCAAAGAAAACCCTGGCAAAACTACTAATAACAAACCTGGAACATACATTAACAGTCTCTGTCTGGTCTCGCTGTCAACATTGCTTTGACTCAGTCTTGTCTGGGTCTTGGGGTAAGGTGAACTCAGAAATTGTTCTCGAGACCGGTCGAGTGTGTTGCCATTGTCTGAGGTAATTGGAAACTGAACCTTTTTTTCATATCATAATCAAATATCACCATCACTTCAAACAGAATAAATGCCATTTTGCTACATAAAACCTGTTTAGCGGCATATAAATTGTTCCTTTCCATCATTACTTAACTGGTTATTGTTTGTTTGTTGATGTGCTCCTGGTCTCACTCTTGTGTCCAGGTTTTGGTCTTGACTTGGACTTGCCTCTAGTGGTCTTGACTGCAACACTAGAAATAGGCTCCTATTTCTTACTGTTACATGGTAGTAAGATCGACACTTTCAAAACAGGTCACCATATATATGATGCTACCAGTTAGTTGGGCTAATGTTTGTAGCCATACAATCTCCATAGACAAACATTAAGAGATCAGTGACTTTACATGTGGCACTGTCATAAGATGCCACCTTTGTCATAAGTCAGTTCGTGAAATTTGTGGTGTACTAGGTCTGCCCCGGTCAACTGTAAGTTATTGCAAAATCGAAGCATCTAGAAGCAAGAGCAGTTCAGCCATGAAGCTTTAGACCACACAAACTCATAGAGGAGGGCCGGAGAGTGCTGAAGCTCATACAAATCACCTATCCTCTGTTCCATCACTCTCTACAGAGTTCCCAAGTACCTCTGGAAGCAATATCAGCACAAGAAAGTCCATTGGAAGCTTCATAAAATGAGTTTTAATAGCCTAGCAACTGCACACAAGGTCACTATGCGCAATGCCAAGCATTGGCTGGAGTGATTTAAAGCACACCACCATTTGTGTCTTTTAATTCACAATTGCAGAATTCTTTTACATTTTACTTTATTTTTTTCTGCAACAGCTTTATGCTGACAAATACCCTATAGTGGAAACCTGCCTTAACATAGAGTATTACAGTGATTGAGGACAGTTTTACTGAACTGCAAGACAGAGAAAAAAAATACACTGGGAAGGAGCGAGAGAGTGAGAGAGAAAGTGTGAGAGTGTTAGTGGGTGTGAGTGTGTATAGGCCTGTAGGTTTGTTTGGACAGTGCTGTAATTGAGGCCGTCTCCCTTCCTCACTGACTCATGAGGTTCTGCCCTCTCTGTCCGTGACTCGCTGCGTCCACTATTGTCCTCAGATAGGCCCCCGAGTCTTTGTGTCATGGTTAATCACGCTGACCCACGGCACATACTCTAACCCCAAATCAATATGAATGACACTCACTCTGGTCAGTAAAGCATTTGAGTCATTCCAGCACACAGCGCTTATGTACATCTTATTATATTTGTCAATAGGCAGTGCATTAATACAAATCCAGCCAAATCAATCATTACTGATGACAACATCATGTAGTACTTATAATATTCCATTAGGGTCTTTGAATGCAGCATCTCTCTCTCTCTCTCTTTCTCTCTCTCAAGCAATCCTTAGCAATTGCTACTCAGGTGTCCTTCACTCATGAACATGTAGCAAAGCCTTCAGTAAGAGAACACATACAAATGCCCACCTACTTTTTCTGTCCTGTTTCTACAGGGTTGAGAGAGAGTTTTGTATTCTGCTTACTCAGGTAATATGTTCACACCCAGCACTCTGCACACTGTACACACAGCCTCTGGAGATCCTGCATATTAGTATCACTATCATCATAGTGTTTCATTCAAAACAACACACGTTCCATTCAAATTATCCTTGACTCTCCTTCTTTAATTATTCACTAATGAAAAATAAAACTGTAAATGAACAGGATTTTGCTAAGGACTAAAAACAAACATAAAGCTTAATTATGCTCAAAGGTTCTGGAACAGAAACATAAATGAGGAGTTTCTGTTTCCAATTAATATTATTTTTTCATTTAGGTGCAGATCACAACTGATCACAAACTTCCCAAATCAAAGGGAGAGAAATATCTTTTAAACTACATTTTAAAGATGATGAAATTTGGATTGCTGTGGATCCTTTTGTTTTCAAAAAATCTTTCCAGTGTTTTGAATCTGAAAGGGGGAAAAAATGTCATGTTCTGTGTGTTTCCAAAGCCAAATGCAGATTTAAAAACACTATTTACATTAATACATTATGAAAGATCTGGGGATTTGGAGACCTCTCTGGTGGAAATTGCAATTGCACTCAAAGTGCAGAAGAACAGTTTGTAAAGTCGGTTGTGCTTTGGTCCCCTTCCCTGAGTGGATGAATCTGATGACTGTGAACTCAATGACAGAATACTAAAAGGGAACTTGGTAAAGGCTGTGTCCTTTGAGGATGTAAGTGAATGACCTACTATTTTTATTCCATCTTCAACAGTATAATGTTGATTTTGCATTTGAGACCTAAACATCGAGCCGGACCGTGTGATGTTACAACATAAAGACAGATGACGTGGAGAAATCCAGCCCGATGCCTCTGACTTTTAAATTACTACTTCAGGTGTTACCAGGAGACTCGCTGCAACACATGCGCACCAGTTTTTAGTGTGTTTCATATTTCTCCTGACTTAATGGTACTTCTATCAATTAAAAAAAAAAAAAAAATTTATATATATATATATATATATATATATATATATATATATATATATATATATATACATATATATATATATGCAGTGATACTTCAAGTAAATGTCTACATATGCACATCAAGTCATCAAAGAAAAGATAAAAAAGGTCCATAAACATTTTTCATGCCTGACATGGCAGTATGCTTTAGCGTAGGATGCTTTATAATAAGCATGTTGATGATGTTCTTCCTTGACAGTATGTCTCAGCTTCTTAATTTAACTCATATATGGAAGGCTTTATATGGAAGGGTGTTTAGTTGTTGGTTTGGTTTATGTTACCCCTACATTCTAGCTGATGTATAGTTGCATAGCCTAGCTATATTTTTTTATTGGCCAACAATTTGTTTCTGCTTATTCCATTGATCCTGTGTAGCCCCCCAACTTAACAAGAATTTTAATTAGCTTATCATTTATGTCTTTACTGACTCCCAAATATTATTGGATAAACAGTATGCCTTGCATGCTTTCATATATTAACTAATTTTAAGTGTGCTGTGCTGCATCTTGAGAGCTGAGTGTAAATGACTGAACGAGGCTGCGGGCTATGCTAGCTTCTTTTAGTCTTTGTGGCTGCCGTTACTACACAATTCCGTGAGAAATTGAGCTTTTTCCAATAACAGACCCTAGCTTGTACAGTCATTTCGCAGTTCCACATGTTTCCACCAATGAATTGAATTGAATTGGTTAGAACGTTGGTAAAGAGAGCACAGCAGATCCCTCTTAGTCTTGTATTTCTTAGATTCATTAGTGATCTGTGCTGGTATATATTATAAACTCATGCCTGCTCTCTGCATTGGGGAGCATATTGACCCTTAGGCTTACCCCAGCGCTTGATCGACAGCTTGGCTTTAAGAGTGTTTGTAGTGTAAATAGCAATGGCAAACTCCAAGAGGTGTCATGTTTATATGCTTGTGTAATGAAATCGTTTGCACCTAATGCCTAGCCACCATAAATAAACTGAATTTATTTCATGCATGTTAATATGACAGCAGTTCTATTAGAATCAACTTTGATCCTCCAGCAAGGACATAGTAAAGAGTTTCTATGACTGTGTAAATAAATGGTAGGTAATGGAATATTCTGACATTTACGTTAGCACCATCCGCCATGTACAACTATGAAGCACAGAGCATAAATAACGTGTAAATGCCGCTTTACAGTGAATTTACCTGTAAGGGATGTTGTTAGGCACAAAACACAGTTGGAGTGTATGGATCATTCTACCAAATGGTTTCAAGTTAGAGTGACTCTGTACCTGAATTATGTTTATTTCAGTAAAATAAATGTTCGAACATTCCACTTTCTCACTCACAAAACAAACCATTTTAAGCATAACTAAAAATCGCTAGCCAGCGCATGACTAGCACACACAACTTTAAACAGTTGTACACACCTAGATTCATAATACATTTGTTTTGGTAGTGATAATTATTAAATGTGCTATAGAATGGAAAAGTGTATTTCCATTGGCATGTACATGGAACTGATGTTCTGTGAACCTCAAACACTGCTCCTTCCTTTGCAAAAGAGGGTGGTAAAATGGACCAATTCCAAAATCCTAAACTGTTACATATCAGTCTTGACACATTAATATTTATACTCCCAAAATTTACGTGCAGCAGCCCACACTCTGGCCCAGCAAGTATTGTGTAGAAAGAAATAACAAAATGGCAGACTAGTAGCAGAAACTGTACCAATGCAGACTGTGAAGGGATGTTTGCACTTTTCATGCCTTTCCAAGGAACTGAAGTGCATGGTTGATGTTCATCTCTAAACAAGGCTCAAATTGGCTTGCTTTTTTCTGGCTTTATGGATCTTGTGTTCCATTCCACTTTATATGCTACAGATTGTACAGGTACTACTATGGCACCATTTAAGGTGGACCAGAAAAATCCCCAAACAAGCTGGTGAATAGGAAGCCAACTTAAGCTTCCACATCTTTGACAGGAGACAGTAGACGTAGACAGTTTCTCAAATCTCTACTCCATCCCAATGTGCTGCCAATCAAAAACACATATTGAAACACACACTTTCTGTGCCGCTTATCCTTCTGGGTCGCAGGAAGGAAACACCCTGTACAGGTCACCTAGTCAATCATAGGGCAGAAACAAAGACATGTACATTCATACACTCACTTCTAGGGGCAATTTTGCATGTCCAAATGGCCTTACTGCATGTCTTTGGTCTGTGGGAGGAAAAAATGGAGGACCAAGAGGAAACTCAGTCGAATCGAACCCGGGCCCTTCTTGCTGGGAGGCAACAGAGCTACCCACTGCACCACCATGCCAAGCTAAACTGGAACCGTCAGACAAATATAAAATACACATGGTCTTTCACATTCTCTTGAGATGTTGAGGTTGAAATAATGACTGTACTAGCATTTGTAATGCACTCTGAGCAATCTCAAGAAAAGCTGGCTTTTAACAGCAAGGTCAGTCTAAGCCAAGCCAAGCACCCAGCCAAACCTGGAGCTGTGAAAGCAAACCTGAATCCCAAGAAAGGTGTTATAACTTCATTAGAACAGCTTCAGCCTGTTTTAAAATCAGCCCATTATAATAAAGGAGATGCCTATTGTAGGTCTCATGCACCATCTAAAAAATAGGAGTGGGGGTGGGGGGTGGGTTTCATTTCAGGATTTATTGGTGTGCCTTTCTGTGAGTTCAGCGACCTTAATATCTTTCTAAAAGACTAATATATTAACTGTATCTTTACTGTATCGCTGTACCCAACTAATTTATCTATGATTAAGATCAAATTCTGGTGTTAATTAAGGTTACCCAATCTAATTTAACTCCTCATTGGAACAGTTCTTTGTGCCCACAAGAGCAAACATTCTTCACATTACTAGATACTGTTTTGTCTATTTTTTCCTATGTAGTGGGAAGGTACTGTAATCATGGGCTCAGTAAGACTCACCAAAAAGACTCCAGGTTGCTAAGAGACCTAAAGCTTCAGGTAAAACATAACAACAAAGCTCAAGAATGGCTGTGGAAATGTGATTGTATTGAAATCGTTATCATTTATGGCATTGAGGCCCAAATGAGAAAAGGAAGCTATTTGAGACAATACAGCATCATTTTTCAGACTAATTTCTATCTGACACATCTGCATTGTATGGTGGTTACTATGCACAGTGATTTTGATGTTCTTCTTTGTTCTGGGACAGAAGACCTGAGTCTAAACAATGCTTCAGTCAGTGAGCAGGTGGTGAACAAGTGAGCAGGTTTTATGTTGTTTTCTAAGTAAAGGGAAGTTTCATTGCCTGACACATGTAATGCATGACTACAGCAGATCAACTCAAACCTAACATAGTGTAGGGCTCATTATGTGCTGATTGCAGATACTGTTTATTCCCCCATCAGCACTTTCACACCCCACACTGCTGGACAGAGGGTGTTTAATGACCTAGTTAACATTTGGCACAAAATTAAAGGGTTAAAGATGATTACTGTGACCTTTGCCTCAGTGCCAGTGGCTCATAGTGTGTGTGTGTGTGGTGTGCCCTTGGACACACACTGTTTAGAGGCAAACTCATTAGCACAGCCTTCACTGTATTGGAGGTCGACTTCACACACAGGTTGTTTTTATATTTATTTATATATATATATATATATATATATATATATATATATATATATATATATATATATATATATATATATATATGTGTGTGTGTGTCCTATATATAGGGTCAATTCTGTGATTAAGCTAACTTAGCCTAACTGTTAACACCCCAGGGTGATTCTAGTAGTATGTAGCACTAAGCTGTTTCCAATTAAACACAGACATTTGAAGCTTGTAACAGCTATTCCATGTTTTATATAAAGCATGTAACACACATTTTATGGCATCCACCATGGGCCATGCTCCCAGCATATAAAGGTGCTGCTGCTGCTGTATATATGCTAACAAGGTTGTTGTTGTTGTTGTTTTTGTTGTTGTTAGTTGAAGATGTGTTTACACGTTGACTGTGTTTTCTTGCATTGGGCCGAGTTACTTAGTGTAGGTTTAGTGTCTACCATACTGAGCAGAGCATTTCTGCCTGCCTGTTTAATAAAGGGGTGTTCAGTAAAGACTACTTACCTGTATGCGCAATGTTTTCCACATCTTCTTCTACACTGAGGCCACAATATATTTTTTGTTGTAGCATGATCACAGGGACTCCTTCAGTAAAGAGCTGCCACTATTTTCCACTTCTAACAAAAGACTGAAATTGGTTTTTGCTCATATTTGTAGTCAGACTTTCAGAAGGTCTAGAGTGATCATTTTTTGCTCACAGTATTGGTTCCACTCATTGTAATTCAAAACGTAATTGACTTATTACAGTTTTTATTCATGTTGGCATTTATTCTGAAACAAGAAGTCCTAAGCCATGGAGGACTAGCTTGGCAGCATGTGTCTGATCTAATCAGAAATGTCACTTTTTTCTAAACAAAACTTGATGAGTATTATCTCTTCCATATGTTTTATGTATATACTGTGTCATTCAAAGGTTAAGAATACTGTGCTATATTAAAAATGTGTTTTATGTACAGTAATTAGAGGCAGACCTATGTACTGTAATAGCTTTACATTTATTTAAATCTACTTCAATCAAAACTGCACACAAAAATATATTTTGGAATTTATTGTAACTTATCTGCCTTGAGATTTGGTCTTCATTTTGAAATATGAATTCTGGACATTGATTTTATAACTTCTCAGTCATGTTAAAATCCCAGTTTATAATCATCTAGTTTGTAATCATCAGTTCTGTTCAACAACCTGGATGCTAAACTAAAACTTTGGTCTTCATTTTGAAATATGAATTCTGGACATTGATTTTATAACTTCTCAGTCATGTTAAAATCCCAGTTTATAATCATCTAGTTTGTAATCATCAGTTCTGTTCAACAACCTGGATGCTAAACTAAAACTAATTATTTGAAAGCTATGCATCTGTACAGTAATAGCATACTACATTCACTATACACATTTATTTAAAAGCAACAAAACATTGATTCCCAGCTTTACAACATTAACATATGTGACTGCTTGTGTAGTTCCTTGTAAAAGTATTCAACTCTTTAAAAGGCGTCAGACTCGTCTAGATTACAAATGACACAGATTGTTCCTTCCAGTATTTTTATTGAAAGCCAATATGCTAGTACAGCAGTCAAAATTCATTAGTTGTCAGCAGTTCTTAAAAAAATTTAGAAACTGTAAAATACTGCTTGCCTAAGTTTTAAACCCCTTTAAACCAGTGCAAGCAAAGCAAAGGAAAATGTATTTATATAGCGCTTTTTACAACAGATGTCGTCACAAAGCAGCTTAACAGAACAATCAGCATTACAGAAAGAAAAGAAAATCCAGGTCTGAGCCCCCATGAGCAAGCCAGCGGTGACAGTGGCAAGGAAAAACTCCCTAAAAGAGGAAGAAACCTTGAGAGGAACCAAGACTCAGAAGGGGAACCCATCCTCCTGCGGTCGACACCGGATAGCAAACATTATTAGTATAAAGTATTATAGTACAAAGTGGGAAAAGAAAAGATCTGAGGGTGAGGACTGCACAGCGTTGTAAAGCAAGAAGCTCAGTGGTGGTCAAGCCGGTCCAGAAGGCTGGTGAGCAGCGGCACCCGATCAAAGCAGAAGAGGCAACAGCATCAGACGCATAAGATGGGCAGCTATTCAGCTCGGCAAAGAAAGGAAATAAAAAAAAAACAGTTCTGTAAAGAGTGGCTGACCACAGATTACAGTATAACAGAGCAGCAGAGACTCCGGCAGGTCTAGATCTGACAGGGAAGACTAATTACCAAAGGCTTGACTATACAAGTAGGTTTTTAGCCTAGACTTAAAAACTGAGGCTGTGTCTGATTCCAGAACATTAACAGGAAGAGTATTCCAGAGCTGGGGGGCTTTGTATGAGAAGGCTCTCCCCCCTGATGTAACTTTATTAATTCTAGGTACCAGCACCTTGTGATCTAAGTAGGCGTGATGGTTAGTAGGAGTAGTAGGAGTTCACTCAGGTACTGATGGGCGAGTCCGTTTAGAGCTTTATAGGTCAGTAATAGAATTTTATAATGTGAAATTTAACTGGTAACCAGTGCAGGGTTGATAAAATTGGGCTAATATGGTCACATTTTCTGGTTCTTGTGAGACTCTGGCTGCAGCGTTATGAACTAGCTGAAGCTTGTTAAGGCTTTTGCTGGGACATCCAGACAGCAGGGCATTACTGTATCTAGCCTTGAAGTAATAAAAGCATGAACTAACTTTTCTGCATCCTGTAGAGATAATTAATTTCTTAATTTAGCAATATTGTGGAGATGCAGGAAGGCTGTTCTAGTGATATTAGTTATATGTGCATCTATCACAACACCAAGATTTTTAACAGATGAGCTTGATGCAAACTTAATTTGTTAAGTTTAAGTGTTAAGTTAGACAGTTTGTTTCTAGCTGCTTTTGGACCAAGAAGGGGGACCTCTGTTTTATCTAAGTTAAGTAGCAGAAAGTTACTTGACATCCAGTCTTTTATGTCTTTTACAGTCCTCAATCTTGCTAAGTTTAATTTTATCATCCGGTTTGCTTGATATATATAACTGAGTGTCATCGGCATAGCAGTGGAAATTTATACTGTGTTTGCTGATAATGGTGCCTAATGGTAGCATATATATTGTGAATAATATAGGTCCTAAAACAGAGCCTTGTGGAACACCATACTTTACTTTTACAAGGACAGATGATTCACCCTTTACATTAATGAACTGATAGCAGTCAGTGAGGTAGGACCTGAACAAGGAAAAAGCTGTTCCTGTTACCCCTACAAGGTTTGGAGTACCTTGTTTGGAGTGAATTTTGCCCATTATGCTTGAGACCACTGTCCTGGTGAAAGATGAAATTTCTCCTAAACTTTCTTTTTTGCAAACTGAAGCAGGCTGTCTTGTAGTATCTCCTGGTATTTTTTTACCATCCACCAGTCCTTTAGTTTTAACAAGATGCACAGACCTCACTGAGGAAAAACATCCCCAGAGCAGGATGCTGCCACCCCCATACTTCACTGTTGGGGTGATGTTTGGTGTTTGTGCCACACACAGCATTTTGAAAGGTCATTTTTTGTCTCATCTGTCCACAAAACCTTATTCCACATTTTAACTAGGACACTGATGCTTTCAGTAAAACCCCAGACTTCCTTAGATATGGCTTTTCTTCAGAATAGCCTATTCTAGCCATCCACCCATGGCCAGTTGTATGCAGAACCGTTGACTGGTGCACCATAACTCCAGTCTCAGCTACTGAACTCTGTAGCCCCTTCAGAGTGGTTGCCTCTCTGTGGCTTTTCTTACAAGTCCCTGTCTTGCTCTGATGCGGTGTTTTGAGAGATGGTCTTGTCTAGGCAGTGCCTGGGTGGTATAATGCAGCTTCCATTTCCTCATTGATCCAACAGTGCGTACTGGAATACCCAAACGCTTGGAAACTGTTTTGTAATCTCTTCCATATCTGTAACTTTTGCTAGAAGGCTCTTTTAAGTTTTCCTGTAGTTTCACAGTCAGGCCAAATGATACTTGAATTAAGGGGTTCTTTCATTTAGAAAGGGTGAACTTTTGTAATGGTTCACAGATAATTTTGCCAACATCAAAAAATGTATACACTTATTAGTAAATTAAACATCTATGTTTTTAATAAGACAAGTCAGAACATGTTGGAGGTCCTACATTGCAGTTCATTGTCTGTTTTTCTTTGGTTTTCCTACAACCCCAATTCCAATGAAGTTGGGACGTTGTGTAAAACATAAATAAAAACAGAATATGATGATTTGCAAATCCTTTTCAATCTATATTCAATTGAATGCACTACAAAGACAAGATATTTAATGTTCAAACGGATAAACTTTATTGTTTTTTGCAAATATTCACTCATTTTGAATTTGAGGCCTGCAACATGTTCCAAAAAAGTTAGGACAGGGGCGTGTTTACCACTGTGTTACATCACCTTTCTTTTTAACAACACTCAATAAGCGTTTGGGAACTGAGGACACTAATTGTTGAAAATTTGTAAGTGGAATTCTTTCCCATTCTTGCTTGTTGTACAACTTCAGTTGCTCAACAGTCCGGGGTCTCTGTTGTCATATTTTGTGCTTCATAATGCGCCACACATTTTCAATGGGAGACAGGTCTGGACTGCAGGCAGGCCAGTCTAGTACCCGCACTCTTTTACTACAAAGCCACGCTGTTGTAACACGTTCAGAATGTGGCTTGGCATTGTCTTGCTGAAATAAGCAGGGACGTCCCTGAAAAAGACATTGCTTGGATGGCAGCATATGTTGCTCCAAAACCTGTATGTACCTTTCAGCATTAATGGTGCCTTCACAGATGTGCAAGTTACCCATGCCATGGGCACTAACACACTCCCACACCATCAGAGATGCTGGCTTTTGAACTTTGCACTGATAACAATCCGGACAGTCCTTTTCCTCTATGGCCTGAAGGACACAACATCCATGACTTCCAGTAACAATTTGAAATGTGGACTCGTCAGACCACAGGACACTTCCACTTTGCATCAGTCCATCTCAGATGAGCTCGGGCCCAAGAAGCCGGCAGCGTTTCTGGGTGTTGTTGATATATGGCTTTCACTTTGCATGGCAGAGTCTTAACTTGCACTTGTAGATGGAGCGACGAACTGTGTTCACTGACAATGGTTTTCTGAAGTGTTCCTGAGCCATGTGGTAATATCCATTACAGAATGATGTCGCCTGAGGAATCGAAGGTCACGGCATTCAATATTGGTTTTCTGCCTTGTCGCTTACTTGCAGAGATTTCTCCAGATTCTCTGAATCTTTTGACGATATTATGGACTGTAGATGATGAAATCTCTAAATTCCTTGCAATTGCATGTTGAGAAACGTTGTTCTTAAACTGTTGGACTATTTGCTCATGCAGTTGTTCACAAAGTGGTGAACCTCACCCCATCCTTGCTTGTGAATGACTGAGCCTTTCAGGGATGCTCCCTTTATACCCAGTCATGACACTCACCTGTTTCCAATTAACATGTTCACCTGTGGAATGTTCCAAACAGGTGTTTTTTGAGCATTCCTCAACTTTCCCAGTCTTTTGTTGCCCCTGTCCCAACTTCTTTGGAACGTGTTGTAGGCATCAAATTCAAAATGAGTGAATATTTGCAAAACACAAAGTTTATCTGTTTTAACATTAAATATCTTGTCTTTGTAGTGTATTCAATTGAATATAGGTTGAAAAGGATTTGTAAATCATCGTATTCTGTTTTTATTTATGTTTTACACAGCGTCCCAACTTCATTGGAATTGGGGTTGTACAAAGTCAGTGAGCGCACTAGCCTTTTCATGAAGGTGAGGGTTACATATCATGCAGTTTTAATCACTCTGCCGTCACAGAGCTGCTTTAATTATGACCAATGCAGGGCCACTGAGGAGAGCTTATCATTCTGCTTTTTAATTAAGAGTGCTGAAATCTCTGCAATTACACATGCACTGCCACAGCTCACTGTCTTAGTCATCACATATTCCACACAGGAAAGAGAGAGAGAGACACAGAGAAGAGGAAGATTGTTCTTGCCACTTGAGTCCTCGGTGTTGTCTTTGTCTTAAAGGCTTTCTACAAAACGGACTGTTTTACAGTGTTTGCCTACTTTCGCAGGGAGAGGCCATCGCTTATCCAATTCCCAAAAGTTACGCTGACATGGACGCGAGTGAGAGATGCCATTAAACTCGCCATGCTGTCGTCAAGGGAAATAAGACAGGCAGTCTGAGGATTAGATGCCAAGGATTAGAGCCAAGAAGAACAATAGAGGCGGCACAATTAAAATGGCTTAATTAGACTGAAATTTCTCTCGCAGGGGTCAACACAAACACGCTAATGATGCTGGAGGGGAGAGCATGGCTCCCAGTAACTAACTTAGCCTGCATTGCGGTGACCTCCGCTAGAGCTAAGTATGTTAGCGATGCACTCAGGGCCGCTAATTGCTGTGCGTGTTGCCATTGTTATTGCCATAATTGAAAGCTTTGATTTCTGATTGCTCAGAGGGCTCCTCTTCAGAGCTGTAGGCTGCGCCGCTACCACAGCAACGAGGGACAAAAAAGAGCCCGGAGAAATATGATGGGCTTCATCTTACCCTTCTCTCACTGGGCCTGGAGATTATTTTAACAGCACTTCTTTCATTTCTTCTCTAGGCAATCATGCACATGGAATTTATATACAGCTTAACCTATACCAGTAATGAGATTTGATCACAATAGAAAGTCATGAGCTTCATATTTTGCAGTCAGAGTAAACACCGGGGGGCTGAAATGATATTCTGATAAACTGTTTTGTCTGTCAAATGGTTCTTCAGGTCCATGCTTTCAAAGGTACTGATGCATAAATGACATAACTGCTGCATTGACTATTCACATTATTCAAATAGCTCTTAAATAAATGCTTCTTTTGGTAATTATGTTTGTCAAATGCAGTAAACAGTATCAATTCTTATTGATAAAGGCTCATTAAGGAGTACATTCTTATAAGATCGTAAAGAAATTGGTTCTATATAGAACCATGAACACTCAAAGAACTTTCTGCATGATTAAAAGTTTGTTTGCATCATGAAAGGGCTCGTCTAATTAATGAATATAGATGGAATATACAACCCCAATTCCAATGAAGTTGGGACGTTGTGTAAAACATAAAAACAGAATACGATGATTTACAAATCCTTTTCAACCTATATTCAATTGAATACACTACAAAGACAAGATATTTAATGTTCAAACGGATAAACTTTATTGTGTTTTGCAAATATTCACTCATTTTGAATTTGATGCCTGCAACATGTTCCAAAGAAGTTGGGACAGGGGCAAGAAAAGACTGGGAAAGTTGAGGAATGCTCAAAAAAACCTGTTTGGAACATTCCACAGGTGAACAGGTTAATTGGTAAGTGGTGAGTGTCATGATTGGGTATAAAGGGAGCATCCCTGAAAGGCTCAGTCGTTCACAAGCAAGGATGGGGCGAGGTTCACCACTTTGTGAACAACTGCGTGAGCAAATAGTCCAATTGTTTAAGGACAACGTTTCTCAACGTGCAATTACAATGAATTGATGAATGGATTTCATCATCTACAGTCCATAATATCATCAAAAGATTCAGAGAATCTGGAGAAATCTCTGTGAGTAAGCAGCAAGGCAGAAAACCAACATTGAATGCCCGTGACCTTCGATCCCTCAGGCTGCACTGCAGTAAAAAACGACATCGTTCTGTAACGGATATTAAAACATGGGCTCAGGAACACTTCAGAAAACCACTGTCAGTGAACACAGTTCGCTGCTCCATCTACAAGTGCAAGTTAAAACTCTGCCATGCAAAGCGAAAGTCAGATATCAACAACACCCAGAAACGCCGCCGGCTTCTCTGGGCCTGAGCTCATCTGAGATGGACTGACGCAAAGTGGAAAAGTGTCCTGTGGTCTGACGAGTCCACATTTCAAATTGTTTTTGGAAATCATGGACGTTGTGTCCTTCGGGGCAAAGAGGAAAAGCACTGTCCGGATTGTTATCAGCGCAAAGTTCCAGACCTGTCTCCCATTGAAAATGTGTGGCGCTTTGTGAAGCGCAAAATACGACAACAGAGACCCCGGACTGTTGAGCAACTGAAGTTGTACATCAAGCAAGAATGGGAAAGAATTCCACTTACAAAGCTTCAACAATTCGTGTCCTCAGTTCCCAAACACTTATTGAATGTTGTTAAAAGGAAAGGCGATGTAACACAGTGGTAAACACGCCCGTGTCCCAACTTCTTTGGAACGTGTTGCAGGCATCAAATTCAAAATGAGTGAACATTTGCAAAAAACAATAAAGTTTATCAGTTTAAACATTAAATATCTTGTCTTTGTAGTGTATTCAATTGAATATAGGTTGAAAAGGATTTGCAAATCATCATATTCTGTTTTTATTTTAGTTTAGTTTTATTTTTATTTTAGTTTAGTTTAGTTTTACACAACGTCCCAACTTGGGGTTGTATATATAGAACCTTGTTGAAAAGGGTTCTGTATACACTCTTAAAAAAGATGGTTCTTCAAGGGTTTGTTAGTAAGGAAATTGGTTCTATTCTGTTTCTTCTCTAGTCAATTACATATTTACCAATAGAGAACCATGAGCATTGAAGAAACCATGATTAAAGGGTTCTTGCATCATGAAAGAGTTCTTCATATTGATGGGGAATGTGCTGTAGATGCTATATAGCACCCAAAGGGGTTCTTCCATTGTTACAAGCGTGACACTGTATCAACAGAAGAACACGTTTGGGTGCTTTAAAGCACCATTTCCAACAAGGGCTTTATCTAGAACTAGCTACAGCACATTATCCATTAGTTTGAAGAAGTGAAAAGAACCCTTTAATCATGCACAGGTTATTTCAGTGTTCAAAATGGGTTCTTCTATCATTATGATGGCAAGCATGTAATAATAGAAGAACACTTTTTGGTGCTATATAGAGCCCTGTTTAAAAAAGGTTCTGTATAGAACTATATGCAGCACATTCTCCATCAGTCTGAAGAACCCTTTCAAGAGGCAAAGAACCTTTAATCATGCAAAAGATTATTTGAGTGTTCATCGTTCTTTATGGAACCATTTTCTTTACTAAAGAACTTGAAGAAGAACCTTGTAGAACCATCATTTTTAAGTGTGTAGCAAACGTGAATAAAAATCATCCAAGGCTGTATTTACTTGATTCAGGAGTGTCACTGATTGGTTGGCACAAAAGCTTCTAATCCAAATAATCAACTGTGGCCCTTTGCTAAAGTGATTTGGACCCACTGATTCTCTGTAGAATGCTCTAAAAACACATACAGTCAAAAGGAATAGCTCACCTGCACAAATGTCATACACTGATATTAAACACTGTTCGCTTAAATGAGGAAAAACAACAAATGACAGAGATTCTAAGACAAACCCACACAGTTCAGTAAGTGAAATTCAAGTACAATTAAAATCCCATTGAGATTCTGTGGCAACATTTGGAGAAGAAAAATATTTCAAAACATCCCATTCACTCCCCATCCACACAGTCCATATATGGATGCCAAGCTGCAAAAACAGCCTGTTTTGAATTCACTGTTCTTGTGATTTTAAAACAGAAGAAATATCTCATTTACAAATATCCACCAATCCAGCCTATTGCAGGTTAGCCCCAGCCATTCAGGCTGTACTTATACAGCTTTATGCAACTTTACACTTGGCACAATGCAGTCAGGCATTGTCAGGCAGAGGTCATGTTCTCTGAGCATTCGCCAAACCCAGACTCGTCCGTCTGTCAGACAGAGAACCATGATTTGTCACTCCACAGAATGTGTTAACATGGCTCCAGTATCCAGTGGTGGCTGCTTTACATAGTTCCATATTTAAGCTCATCCGTACAGCTCATTCTGCTGCCAGTGGTGGTCTATAGAGACTGCAGGGCTGTGTGCTCAATTGCATCCACCTGTCAGCAATGGGTGTTGCTAAAACACTTGAACTCAACAATGAAAGGCTGTGTCTCAGTGCTTTTGGCTGTATAGTGTAATTCGCTTTGGGGTGGATTTAAGGATAAAATGCAACCATGGGTTTTAATGATTAAGAGATTTTCACATTATGATTTTCAAAGTATAATTTCATGTAATATTAGTAAGTCTAGTACAAACAAACATATACGTGTACTGTCTTAATCTTAATATCTTAAATTTTATATCTTAATATTAATTATATAATATATATAATTAATATCTTAAATTATCTTAAATTATCTTAAATATCTTAATATCTTAAATTTTAGTATGAATTAAAATACAATGATAGGATAGAATCTTGCACTAAATGCTCTGCTCAGCAGAGCTGGATCAGGTGTGTTAGGGTGGTTATATTTTTTGCAAGAGTGAGCCAAACATTGCCTTAAATTTCTGCATGTACATGCTTTAATAATTTGTCATTTTTATTACTAAACTTTTTAGGGAAACAAATGTCACAGATCAAATACTTTGGCAGGTTTGTTAGTCATCTATGTAAGCTGGGTTTCTTTGGCACTGACAACACAATGTTTTGAACACTACTTGCAATACATTAATAATTCATAATGTACAATAAATATAGCTATTTGGTGTAATGATTTTTAATAAATATTTATAGGCATGTTTATAATGCCATATGTTTATATTATAATGTGTTATGAATGTGTTTATAGATTATTATATACATGATGTAGAACCAGAGGTTCTTTGGAGAGATACCACAGAAGAGCCAACCTTTTGATGGATGGTTCTTTAAAACAATCTTTGAAACAAATGTCACAGATCAAATACTTACTTGGAAATTTGGTAAATTTGCTCCAATGCATAGATCAAAGCTGTCAGTTGGAGGCAGGAATGTTTGACTTTGGCATTTCACTGCAAATTATGCTGATGTCACGATTGGCTCCTCCCACTCCTCCATGTGTTTTTCGGTTTACTTTTTATCGGCCATGTGCTTCTTTGTTTGGTTTCCTCCTGGTTCTGCCCCCTTGTTTCTTCACTCCATCCTTGATTGTTTCCACCTGTTTTCCACCTGTGACTTGTGAACCCTCATTAGCCCTCTTGTATTTAAGCCCTGTGTTTTCTTTAGTCTAGTGCTGGTCTTTGTTTGATATGTGTTTGGTTTGAAGTATGTGGATTTCTGTGTTTTTCTCGTCCCCCCCCCTTTCTCAGTGTTGGCTCGTTAAACCTGGACTGTCTTGACCCTGATTTTGGATTTGCCCGTAATAAATCTCGTTTGTCTCCGCACATGCGTCCGCCTCAACATCGCTCCCCATCTTTCCAGCTGTGATACAGTTTAGAATGTGATCTGTGTGAATATGTCGTTTGAATTACATTTAGTCAAAAGTAGGCATAAGCACTTTAAACAACTGCTGCAGTTCTGCACAGAGGATCTCTGAATATTAAAAACTTTTAGAATGACAAAGAGCTGAGGTTGTCCTCAAGACTAGAGGAACTACAAAATGCTTTAAAGAACTTGTACTTAAAGTCTATTGTGAAATAAATCTGCAAATGGGCGAAACCTTTTTAAAGAATAAAGAAGTTAATAAGAAATTAAGCTTGTTTTCCTGAAACTGTACCTTCAAGCCAAGAATCATTTAGCAACCCTTATTTGATAATCGTAATCAAAATAAACCCATGTTCCAGTGTCTACAAGAATGTGTTCAGGGTGTACAAGTTGAGTGGTGTAGGCAGAAGAATGAGGAAACAGAACTATTAATCTGGCTTAAAATTTTCCTTACACTCTAGCCTGGATTTTTAGAGAACACTATAGCCTGAATATTTTGCACCACTGAACTGGAAACAGCCTTCACATTCTGGACAATGAGGGGTATGTTTCAAATACAACTGAGTACAGCACAAATCAGATTCACTCTCCTCTGTCCCACATAAAAAAATTAACCTCAGCAATCCCCGGGCACCTGAGATGTCTACACCAGGCTTCTCTCCTCCCCTCAGCATACACATGCACAATACTCTATATACCTATACACTTGTGTTTACCTTGCTCAGGCTAGTTCTGCTTTAAAGCCTTTGGATGGCTAAAGTCAGCAAAAAAAAAAAAAACTGGCATGCTTTGCAAAGTATACACAAAGGAACATCTGCAGAGGTAGAACAGCATCAAACAGAACAAGGGCTGTTTTAGAGCTCAGTTTGTGTGGAAAGATCTATATCGCTGCTGTAATTGATGTAACAGAAAAAAGGCGTAATTTAGTCACTTTAGGCACAGAAAAAGAGTAGTGACTAGCACAAAAGAGATATGGTTCCGTTTTCAGAAAAAAGTTGCTGAACCCTTTGTAGTTATCAGGACTTCTTCATGAATGACTCCTAAAATATGATCTGATGTTCTTTTACATCATAAAAAGTGAATAAAGAAGATTTTGTTTAACAAAGAAATCTTCATTAAACAAATGGTTTAAATAGTGAGGCTCCTACATCAAAAACCATCTTACTGATTAACTAGTAAAAACTAGTAACCCTAATCAAACTTTTTCTGTATCTCTTGATCAGACCGGTGCAGTGGTTAGGAGGTGTTTTGGTCTGTTCTTACCTAGAAGATTGCTTCGGGATTAAGTACTTATGGGGCGTCTTGCTTGAATGACCTTCTACAAATTATGCCACATCATTTCACTGGGACTGAAATCATGACTGACCTGGCCATTCTAAAAAGGAGAATTTCTTCTGTTTGAGTTTTTCAGTTAACCTCAGGTGGGTAACCTCCCATAAACACCACCTTATGTTCAGCTATTTTCTTATGTGCCCTTGCACTGAACCTTGTAGAAGATCTTCTCTTAAAGAGAGTAACTGCCGTGGATTTCATCAATTTGTAAACTACTTGCCTGATGGAGGACAAAGTCTTTAGAAATCTTTTCATAACTTTCCAGACCTACCAGCTCAGACTACTTTTCTTCTTACGTACTTTTGAAATCTCTTTTGATTGGAACATGTTACAATTCAACAGAATGCTGTTGTGAAGAGCAGATCACCAGGACTGTGTGTGTGTCTGTGCTCTTATTAAGCCTTCAAGCACATGATCAAGCACATAGCTAAAAGAATACAAAGATGTGCAAATCATTTAAACCCTGTATTTCATTGAAAATAGTACAAAGACAGCATATTTTGCAAAGAATATCTGATGAGATGCAGTCTATCAGGTTAGGTATTGAGTAGAAGTTTTGTTAATGAGCACAGTTCATGACCCATGGAGACCCATATTCAAATAAAGACTACACCAGAAGTTCTTCTTAACATCCATCCATTTTCTAAGCCGCTTCTCCGTCAGGGTCGCGGGGGGATGCTGGAGCCTATCCCAGCAGTCTTCGGGCGGAAGGCAGGATACACCCTGGACAGGTCGCCAGTCCATCGCAGGGCAGACACAGACAGTCACTCACACACAGGGGCAATTTAGCATGTCCAATTGGCCTGACTGCATGTCTTTGTACTTTGGGAGGAAACTGGAGGAAAGCCACGCAGACACGGGGAGAACATGCAAACTCCACACAGAGAGGACCCTGGCCGTCCGGCCGGGGAAACGAACCCAGGCTCTCCTCGCTGTGAGGCGACAGCGCTACCCACCACGCCACCGTGCCGCCTTCTTCTTCTTAACATATTAACTAAAAATCCTTACTTTAAGTTTATCTTTAGGGCCAATTATTTATTAGTAAACATAATATTGTTTAGCAATAATAAGAGTTTATGAGATGGACCATAATCAGATTTCTGCTGTGTAACCTGCCAAAAAAAAACTCACAGGACAAGAGATGTTGTGAATGTTTTTTAATTCAATCTACGAAATGTGAGTATGCTGTTTACATGACCACTTGAATAATTGCTGAAATCCGATAATCATCAGTTTATTAAGCGCATGTAAATGCACTCAATTCTGAAATGTTACCATGTTTTTCTTTCTTTGTTTATTTGTAGGTGTGTTTACATATGCAAATCAAACCACACCTAAAGAGATTGGACCACCCATTCCTATTACTCCACCAACTCCAATTACCCTTCTTTTTAGGAGTTCACATATTTTTTCTATTGATGACTGTGACTGTTCAGAGTATTTGCTCAATAAAGAAATGTCACTGTGTTAAATAATACTGTCCAGAGTTCTCATGACAGACTGCATTCAGTGCTATAGCAGTTACTATTACCACTAATTGCCATGATATACGTCATGAAGTTTATTGTTATGATGGCTCAAATAAAATCTGTCATGACAACTCATAACAGTATATGACATCTGCCATGGCATTATCTTTACCATTGTATTTATGTGTGTGACTTAGATAAAGATCAGATCACTTTGTAGGTATCAGTCAGGCTGAAATGACTATTTTCAAACTGTGTATATTTAGAACATCATAAAGTTAAACATGCAGCTTCATTTGTTGTTTTGAGGGTATTATTCAAATCTAATGAAATATAGCAACGTCCCTCAGGTCTCTGAATAAAAATGAAAATAAAACTCATACATTATCATAGAGAGTGGATATTTAAGTCCTCAATACCCAGCCAGGTTAAGTTTAGACAGGATTAGCTGCTGGGGGCAGAGTCTGCACTTTAGGGTTAATCCTTTAAGAGGTTGTGTTGAACAAGCTGCAGTTTTTATTTTCCATCACAATCTTCAAGACCAACTCCAGTCTCCATACACTGCCACACAGCCCATAGCTTCTTCATGAAAAAGTAAATTGAGACCAAAATAACTGCAGTAGATGTGTGTGTGTGTGAATGTGTTGTAAGCAAGGCTGAGCGCTGTACTCTCTGGAATATCTGTGGAAGACAGAGATAAAAAAGTGGATCTAGCATTTTCACATTCTTAAAAAGTCTTCTTCTTCTTTCGGCTGCTCCCTTTAGGGGTCGCCACAGTGGATCATCTGCCTCCATCTTGCCCTATCTAATGCCTCCTCTACTTTCACACCAACCATCTCCATGTCCACCTTCACTACATCCATAAACCTTCTCTGAGGTCTACCTCTTCTCCTTCTGCCCGGCAGCTCCATCTCCAACATTCTTTGCCCATTATATCCACTATTCCTCCTCAACACATGTCCAAATCATCTCAACCTGGCCTCTCTGGCTTTATCTCCAAACTGCTCCACCTTCACTGTCCCTCTGATCTGCTCATTTCTAGTCTTGTCCAGCCTTGTCACTCCCAACGAAAATCTCAGCATCTTCATCTCCGCCACTTCCAGCTCAGCCTCCTGTCTTTTAGACAGAGCCACAGTCTCCAAACCATACATCATAGCAGGACGCACTACTGTCTTGTAAACCTTCCCTTTCACTCTTGCTGCTATCCTTCTGTCACACATCAGCCCTGACATCCGTCTCCACCCACTCCATCCTGCCTGCACCCTCTTCCTCACCTCTTTTTTGCCATCCACCTCTGCTCCTCGCATCTTCACCTTTCCACCTGCCTCCCTCTCATTCACACACATGTATTCCGTCTTATCTTTACTGACCTTCATTCCTCTCCTCTCCAGTGCAAACCTCCAGATTCTCTTCCACCTGCTCTCTACTCTCACCACAGATTAAAATGTCATCTGCAAACATCATGGTCCATGGAGCCTCCTGCCTGACATCATCTGTCAACCTGTCCATCACCATTGCAAACAAGAAGGAGCTCAAAGCTGATCCCTGATTTAACCCTACCTTCACCTTGAAACCATTTGTCACTCCAACTGCACACCTCACTACTGTCTCACTATCCTCATACATGTCCTGCACCACCCTAACACACTTTTCAGCTACACCTGACTTCCTCATACAGTACCACAGTTCCTCTCTTGGCACCCTATCATATGCCTTCTCTAGATCCACAAAGACACAATGTAGCTCCTTCTGACCTTCTCTGTACTTCTCTACCAACACTCTCAATGCAAAAATTGCATCTGTGATACTCTTTCTGGGCATAAAACCAAACTGCTGCTCACTGATCTGAACCTTAGCCTTGCTTCAACAACTCTTTCCCATACCTTCACGGTGTGGCTCATCAACTTTATACCTCTGTAGTTACTGCAGCTCTGCACATCACCCTTGTTCTTAAAAATGGGGACCAGTACACTGCTTCTCCACTCATCAGGCATCCTCTCACTCTCCAGGATTTTGTTAAACAACCTGGTTAAAAAGTCCACTGCCTTCTCTCCTAAACATCTCCATACCTCCACAGGTATGTCATCTGGACCAACTGCCTTTCCATTCTTCATCCTTTTTAAAGCTGCCCTCACTTCCACCTTACCAATTCTCTGTACTTCCTGATCCACTATCTCTCCCCCCGTTGTCCTCCTCTCTCTCTCGTTTTCCTCATTCATTAGTTCTTCAAAGTACTCCTTCCATCTACTCAACACTCTCTGTTCACTCACTTCCCTCTCATTTCCCTCTCTATCCTTTATCAGCCTAACCTGCTGTAGATCCTTTCCAGCTCTATCTCTCTGTTTAGCCAAACGATACAAGTCCTTTACTCCTTCTTTACTGTCCAGCCTCTCATACAGCTCATCATAGGCCTGAGCCTTTGCCACCATTCTTTTCGCTGTGCGACTAGCCTCACAGTACTCCTGCCTACTTCCTTCATCTCTCTGGTTATCCCACTTTTTCTTAGCTGCCTTCTTCTTCTGAATACTCTCCTGGACTTCCTCATTCCACCACCAACTTTCCTTGTCTTCTTTCCTCTGACCAGACGAAACACCCAACACATTTTTGCCAGTTTCTCTCACCACCTTAGCTGTAGTTTCCCAGTCCTCAGGTAGCTCCTCACTGCCCCCAAGGACCTGTTGCAATTTTTCCCTGAACTGCCTGCACCCATTCCCCTCCTTCAGCTTCCACCATCTAATCTTTGGCTCTGTCTTCACTCTTTTCCTCTTCTATGTTTAAAACCTCATTCTACAGACAGCCATCCTATGCTCCCTTGCTACACTTTCCCCTGGTACCACTTTACAATCTCCAATCTCCTTTAGGTGGCATCTCCTGGTAAGGATATAATCCACCAGTATGCACCTCCCTCCATTCTTGTATGTCACCCTGTGTTCTCCCCTCTTCTGAAAATACGTGTTCACCACAGCCATTTCCATTCTCTTTGCAAAATCTACAACCATCTGACAATCTCCAATCTCCTTTAGGTGGCATCTCCTGGTAAGGATATAATCCACCAGTATGCACCTCCCTCCACTCTTGTATGTCACCCTGTGTTCTGCCCTCTTCTGAAAATACGTGTTCACCACAGCCATTTCCATTCTCTTTGCAAAATCTACAACCATCTGACCCTCCGCATTTCTGTCTTTCACACCATACATACCCAGCACTTCTTCATCCCCTCTGTTCCCTTCACCAACATGTCCATTGAAGTCTGTTTTTGATGCAAGACTGATGTTCTCTAAATGAAATTTGCTGAAGGCTTACAGTTTTAATGGTATTTTAATGGCTAATATTTCGTTTTAAAGGATGCTGAGACATGATGCTTTATCGAAACTCCTCACTGCAAGCAAATACCATCTGCACCTGGTTTGGAGGCGGGACCTAATGATTTTATGTAAATAGGGGAGGACTTTTAGATTTAAAGATTAAGATTAACCCTTATTAGTCCCACAACTGGGAAATTTCACCTCCGCATTTAACCCATCCGTGAAGTGAAACACCACATACACACTAGTCACAAGTGTCACAAGGCAGGTCACAAGGGTGGTTCCCTAACCTCCAGCCCATGACTGTGTGCAAGCACAATGTTTGCAGACAGCACAAAGCCAGGTTTTAGCAAAACCATCCAGAACGCTTATTGGATGAAAAGGGAAAGCAAGTTCCTCAAACAAACAACAGATACATCCATTTGTAACAGATGTATCCATTTGTAGCTGTCACCATGCTGTTGTGTAAATAGTACACTCTGACTGGATTAAGGCCAAGAAGTCCAATCAAAGAGCTGCATTTGAGCTCAGTAATCAGGTTTTTCCGTGCAGGTGAACCCTTACTCTGATTTCTTTCTTTTTTTTCTCAGTCTATTCATGTGCAAAACCAGATGCTGTCCCAGAAACATAAGTGAGCAGCATTTAACACAGCACCTGCAGGGTGGCAACAAAACACATTGGGAGAAAAGCTGAAACCAACTACATGAAGAATTTAAAGATTCTCAGTCTTCTAGATGAAGTATCTTTATATTTACATTGAGTGAATTACTGACAAAACCTGTTATTAGATTAGTAAATGCATGTAAATGCACTTATTTTTGGGTCATGGCTCTAAAATATATCTACTGTTTCTATAAATACTTCAGCTGTTTACTCAGGAGTTTTGAGTGTCATGAACATCAAGTCTGATTATCTGATGCTTCTGTGTTGTGACCCACAGTTATCAAGTTTATCAAATTTGCACTACATCTTTTGTGCATTAAAGGTAACAGAGTCAAGAAATGAATGAATGATTTGCTCTGCCTTTATAAATTGTTTGCAACAATTATGGACTGTAATATAATGAACAGCTTATTTGTTACATTCATTTGTAATAGGAGTTTGTACCTCACATTCTTCCAATTAATACCTTAAAGGTCAATAAAAGAAAGTATTACAAGTATTGTTTTATTTATGTTTTTTGGTGATAAAAGTAGTATGTAGGCTTTATCCATCATCCATGCAATCCATCATATCATGGAAGAACCTTTTACCTTTTAATAGGTCAACTTTTTTGTAAATGAGATGTGAGTGTGAAGAACCTCTTTAAAGTGTAAAGAACTTCCTTATGATGTAAATGTTCTACAGCAATTAAATCTGTTTTGGACCGCACATGAAAGCCGAGAGCCATTTCGAAGCCTTTTTTTTTAAAGAGTAAAACAGATAACACTCCGCTCACTTGCCTCTTTGTTCCTTCTGCACTCTGGTCTGTTTCTCTCCAGTCCCTCTCATTCTTTCTCTCCCTCTTGAAGAGTTACACCTCAGGGCTGTAATTACCCGCTGGCTCAGCATGAAAGGTCAAAAGTGTGTGTTGGGCAGAGAAATGAAAAGAAATGCAAAAAAAGGAGTATTTTTGAATGCAGAAATTCCACCTAACCTAGGACAGCACTACACAATACACGTAGCTCTCTGAGTTCATGCTGTGAGCTTCAGAAGAGAGTGAAAGATCTCTGTGTGTGTGCATGCATGTGAGTATGGAGCTGGTTCCTGGTGCCCAGGGCAGTGCTATATAAAGATCAGACAGCTGCTGAGTTTCCATATGACTAAAAATGAGTTACTTGCACAGAATAATTCGCCCTGTAATAATATTATTACACCACACTGCTCGCCCAGGCCTTTAAAAGGTCACTTTGGCAAAAAGAAAATGAACTTATCAGGCGTTCGTTTGTTTTCTAGGAATTAAGGACATTATTTAAGAAAGCTGTGTTTCTAGAAACGTTCTAAGGAATTCAACCAACTGCACATTTTCTGTCAGTCTGCTGGGACAGATCTTAGAAATGAAATGCCAAGAATTCGGTTTGTTTTAATATTCCTTCCCTCATGCCTCCAAGGAGCAGATATCTAATTACAGATTTAGATGTCTGCCCTGCGAGGAATGACTCGGAGTAGATCCCCAGCAGATTGAAACAATGTCTCATTAAACAGGCCTTCATGGCTGGAGTCATGGTGAACGCAAGTGTGCATACTTTCAATCAACATCGGAGCTGCTCTGTTTTAGACAGAGGACTCTGCTGAAGTCCTCACTAGCATCTCAGACACTCAAAATCAAGATGGTGCACCACTGCACGGCATTGCCCAAAATTCTCCCTGATGTAACCTGCAGTAACACACCTACTTCAGCTCATATTGCTCATTAGCTGATGAGATTAATTGGCTACTGTACATTAGAGAAGGCAAAACTCTAATGGCATGTTCACACTACACAATTTTTATAGATGTAATGAGCTCCCACTACACTAATGATGTTCTGATGTAGTTTGGGAAATGGACAGAATGTGAGAGAGGATCATTTAAATGTGAATTTAATTTAAAAGTACTAAATCATGTGGAGATCACTTTAGGGCACTGGTGTGTCTTGTTGTGGCCGCACATCTTGATGTTGAGAATCACAGTCAAATGCAAAAGTTTGAACACCACTTGTCCAATTCCATGTTTTGTTGATTTTTTTAAGTGAAAATAAGTTAACACATATGCTATGGATAACACACTTAAATAAGAATTTTTTTTGCATTTTTTCCATAATTTCTATTTATTTGTTGAGTTGGCACATGCAATAATTTGTTGTTTCATGGTATTATGTTATATTCAGTAAATAAACAGTGCATTAAAATGTGCAGAAATATGTTGTCTGGAGAAAATGTGGTAACTTATTTTTACTTACAAATTCAACATGACCAGGGGTGACCAGAGGTGCACAAACTTTTGTATACATCTTAGAAAAGTTTATTTAGTAAATTTAAAACTACATAATCATTATGGGAAAGCATTTACACAGTTGTAAAGTTGAAAATTCATAACCAAACTACCAGCTGTTTGTGTTCAGGCTGTTGTCAGTAACTGGTCAGTTTATTGCACTAACAACACACACACACACATATACACTATATTTCCAAAAGCTTTCACTTGTCTACCTTCACACACATATGAACTTGAGTGACATCCCATTCTTAATCCATAGGGTTTAATATGATGTCGGCCCACCCTTTGCAGCTGTAACAGCTTCAACTCTTCTGGAAAGGCTTTCCACGAGGTTTAGGAGTGTGTTTATGGGAATTTTTGACCATTCTTCCAGAAGCATATTTGTGAGGTCAGGCGAGATTTGTGATGTTAGACGAGAAGGTCTGGCTCGCAGTCTCTGCTCTAATTCATTCCAAAGGTGTTCTATCGGTTTGAGGTCAGGACTCTGTGCAGGCCAGTCAAGTTCTTCCACACCAAACTCACTCATCCATGTCTTTATGGACCTGCTTTGTGAATTGGTGTGCAGTCATGTTGAAACAGGAAGGGGCCGTCCCCAAACTGGTCCCACAAAGTTAGGAGCATGAAATTGTCCAAAATTTCTTGGTCTGCTGAAGCATTAAGAGTTAAGAGTTACTAAGGGGCCAAGCCCAACTCCAGAAAAACTACCATACACTATAATCCCCCCTCCACCAAACTTTACACTTGGCATTATGCAGTCAGACAAGTACCATTCTCCTGGCAAATGCCAAACCCAGATTCATCCATCAGTCTGTAGCGATTGACTCTGCAGAAAGTCGGTGACCTAGTCGGTACGCACTCTAGAAAGTCGGTATGCACTATGCCCCTCAGCATCCACTGACCCTGCTCTGTCATTTAACATGGCCTACAAGTTCGTAGCTGAGTTACTGTCATTCCCAATCACTTCCACTTTGTTATAATACCACTGACAGTTGATTGCAGAATATTTAGTAGTGAGGAAATTTCATGACTGGACTTGCACAGGTGGCATCCTATCACGGTACCACACTGGAATTCACTGAGCTCCTGAGAGTGACCCATTCTTTCACTAATGTTTGTAGAAGCAGTCTGCAGGCATAGGTGCTTGGTTTTATACACCTGTGCCCATGGAAGTGATTGGAACACAATGTGATTGGAATTCAATGATTTGGATGAGTGGCTGAATACTTTTGGCAATATAGTGTATGTTAATGGGGCTGCCTATTCACTAGAGGTAGACTAATGTTTCTGTCATTTATGAACACTATGATATAGATATTCTCTTTGATATTTTCAAACATTAGGTCATGGTTTTTCAGACCTGCTCATAGAAAGCACTTATGAAATTCACAAATTTACAACAACTGTCCAATTGTACTGTGAATACATTTCAAAGATCAGTACTACCAGATACGTTATGTATATGCGGTCAACTGAGTGCTTATCCACAGTTTCGTTTCTTAAGTGATACATCTCAGTCCTCTGAATAAGAAGTGGCTATTTTTCTCTTGGTCTATTAGAACCAAAAAAAAAAAAAAAAACACAACTCAAGACCAGATGTCTGTACAAGCACAGGAACAGCACAAAATGTGACTTGATGTTACTGCAAAATGTGCTCACAATGCATCAGATTGATTTACTAGGGCTGCACAAAGGACTGCAAACTGTGCACCGGTCCGCCAACATCTGCACAGTGTTTAAAAGGCACAGTGAAATAGTGAAGCTGTTAACAAGCTCAAGACAAAAGAGGAACTGAAAGCAATAAGCAAAGTTAATAAATAAGGTTTTCCACACCAAACAATCAGGTGTATTACTCCAGACAAAAATAACACACACACACACACACACACACACACACACACACACACACACACACACATATATATATATATATATATATATATATATATATATTATATATATATATGTGTGTGTGTGTGTGTGTGTGTGTGTGTATTATTTTTGTCTGGAGTAATACAATAATGTTAATATGACATTGACAACTAATGAGAACTTATGTGAAGTACAGTTATTATGTTAATGTCATTATTAAAACAATTTTATTGAGCAGGATTCAAAAAAATGATATTAAAAATATTCTTTTACTTGATTTTGTGGCTTGTACTGCTTGTGCTGCTGGACTGGCCTCTTGATCTATGTGACTGCATGGGCCAGCCACTTGTTTGATGCTATATATTAGCTACGTGGCTGCCTGGGTGCTCAGACTGCCTTCGTGTTCAGAATTGTTTTCATTAGGCTCACACACTTAGGGTTGGGTTACCATTATTTCCAGCCTGTGCCATATTGAAGGTAGTAAGTAGGAGCTGGACTGTTATGTTTGATGCAGAGGCTGTAAATAAAGGGGTATACAATACACTGGGGACTGCACTCACTCAGCAGAATAGTGAAAAGCAACGGAGCAAAGGGAAAATACAAAACGCTCATTTTAAGGCCATTTTTTGGGAAAAGTTTGGGAGACTTGAAATGAAATTGTGGAAATGTATATTTAATGGATGCTAAAAAAAAACAGCTGTGCTAGGTCTGTAAATTGCACATTTAGGCTCGTGCAACAGTTTTGTATGTAACACGTGAGCAGATTGTGGCTGATTTGTGCCTGAAACTGGCAGAAAAGGCCTATTACATCAGGCCCTGAGTATTATAGTACTCTTTGTGCTCATTTTCTCCATTTGAGGGTGTGGAGCATGCTCAGATACTGTCTTCTTCATCTGGTTGTTTGGTGAGCTCTACATGGGGATTATTCAGTGTTTATGAGTTGTTAGGTGCTGATGCCAGCGCTGTGTATAAAATTAACTAGAGCAGGTTTCTTTCTACATAAAAGAGTAATCACTTGGAAAAGAGTTTATGGTGATGAAGTTCTTTCTGCAGAGACGCTGCATGACTGCTCACATTCAGTAACGCACACACCCAACATGCCTCGTATAAAAGACAGAGCCAAAGGAACTACATCTGCTCCTCACCTACAGCTATTCACCACCGCCTCTCTCTCCCTCTTTCTCTCTCTTTTCCTCCATCCCCCACGTTCCTCTTTTTTTCTTTTTCCACTCACTTTCTCTCTGTCCACCCCAGGGCCCTGTCCCTGGCTCCCCTCATGGTTGATTTCCCATCATATTAGCATAACTTTAAAGAATATACCAGGTCCTGCAGTCTACAGCATTACACATTGGAGTGCCCTCCAGAATGTTTGGCACCTTTAGAAAACTGCCTTTGCTGTTTGTCAACTTGATCCTACGCTGAGAACACAAGAGATACCTAATCTCTCACTGAAGGAAAAATATCTAAAGTAGAAAATACACTATATGTCCAAACTTATACAGACACCCATTCTAATTAGTGAATTCAGCTACTTTAACCCCTTAAAATTCCAGGCTAATTACATACTTTGGCTTATTGTTCAGTAGCTACAGGGACTTCAGTGCAAACTAGTTGAGTTGTTCTTAGGTTATAGAAGTGTGTAATGAAACTTTGGGCCTGCCGGTGGACCCTGGCCATCTAAAGGGTTGAGGTGCATCACTGACGAAGGCGTTCAATTGTGTCCACACAGCACACACTTACTTTGGGATGGGTTGGAGTTTGAGATCCAGAGCTAATCATCTAACATCAGAACCTCATTAATAAGTTAAATGATGCTTTTTTAATCCCACAAACAGGGAAATTCCACCTCCGCATTTAACCCATCCGTGAAGTGAAACACCACATACACACTAGTGAATTAAAAAAAACCCTAGGGGGCAGTGAGCAGCCCTATCCACAGCACCCAGGGAGCTATTGGGGGAAGGTGTCTTGCTCAAGGACACCTCAGTCATGGACAGTCGGCACTGGGGATCGAATCGGTAATCTTCCGGTCACAGGGCCAGTTCCCTAACCTCCAGCCCACGACTGTGAACGCTTGGGGCTGAATGCAGTCAAATCCTCACAGCAACGTTCCAGCATCTAGTGTAAAGCCTTCCTAGAAGAGTACAGGCTGTTACTGCAGCAAACAGGGGACAAACACCTTATTGAAACACTTGATTTCAGAAGAAACATTGGACGGGCAGGTTTCTACAAAGCTTTGGACATACAGTGTGTAATATTGCCAGTATTGTATTTACTGTTTTACTATTTTTGCACCTTAACTTTGTGAAGGTAACAGAGAGGAATCTTCTCTGATAATGCTGAATAAGGTGGCACAGCACTTATAATCCTCCATGTCTTTGAAATCAAAGATTTTCTATTGATTGCAGGTCTGGCTTAATTCTATGGTATGTGAACCATTTTTATGTGACTTCACAGTTTATTTTTGGATCGTTGACTTTTTATGTCATATTCTTCTTAACACATAACACATCTTACACATTTAACTGACGCTTCAAGCTGAATTACTCCTGCTCACTCTGCTCTCTTTCCTTCTGGGTGAGTGATGGCCAATCAGATTGTTCATATGTAACCGATTGTATCACACCCACAGCCACACACTGAGATTTAACGTTTCCACACACATCAAGTGGGAGATTAAAAAAAAGGTAATGAATTTTAAATGTGAGACATTATAATGTAAGATGATTTTTTTTAAGTTAAAAAAAAACCTTAAAAACACAATCTACATGTTCTCTTTTAACACCTCAACTACTTGTATATTAGCAACTTGTATTTTAGCCAGAAATTGTTGAGTGAGGAGATAACAGAGACTGCCTGTGATGAAAATGCAGCGTTAACATAAGCAGTGCAATGTGATCTTGTAAAATTGTTAATTTCTTAATTATTTTTAGCATTTGCACTTAAACAGTCCTGAAATCTGGGGATGCCACAGCGCCCTCAGCACTCCAGTACATTGTGACGCATGTTGAGAATAAAAAAATTGGTGATGCTTTTTTTGTTTTTACCAAGTATTCTTAAAGGCAAACGTATCCCCACTTTCACCTGTGGAGGGACTCTATTGATGGCTGTTTTTATTAAGACATCAAACTGGTATGAGTTCACTTATTCCATTGATCGAACAGTTTCACACTCTGTTGTTTCCACTGAGTCAGTGAAGCTGATCACCGAAAGCCCTCCCAGTGTCTCAGCAGGCCACGGCAGAATGAACAACGTTCAGCATCCCTGCACTGCAGGTCCACACACACCCCTCTGCCATCAGAGGAGAGGAGAGAACAGGAGAGGACAAGGGAAGGGAAGTAACATATACATCTAAATAACATTTTCAAGTGGACACTAAAAGAGAAACTCTCCCTAGAGACCCTACACACTCATGTATTCAAACCCTGGGTATTTGAAAGTGACTAGAGACTTTATCAGTTTACATAAACCCTGCTTATAGCCATGAGGCAGCTAGCACTTGTAAGGTCAATAGCACATGAATGGATCTCCTCTATCCACTCCCAGCCACCCTGAGGCTTTAGCCTTTCTTTATTGTAGCCAAGCACTGCTGAATGCCTTTGACCAAATCTGACCAAAGCACACAGCTGCACATCAGTATAGTGGAAACTCAGAGCCCAGAGATGCGTTATTAGTTATGCGTCTCTTTTTCTCTTTTTTTCCCCTTCAACCATGTTGGACCAGTGTTTGCCATTGTGTTATTTGACAAATGTACTAATCTAGAGTATCAGGGGATGAAAGCAGAGGGTGAATATTTGTCAAAGCAAAGTGTACCATCTGATAGGGACCAGCTATGAGAGAGAGAGAGAGAGAGAGAGAGAGAGAGAGGGAATTAATGTCTCTGCAAGTTCAATTGCATTTACCTACTATGATCGATGTCATATGTGATAACAGTGACTATTATTATAATTATGAATATTATTGCTGTTGTCCATATTGTTGCTGCAGATGTTGATGTTGCTACTGTTCATCTTATTGCTACTATTACTATTGTCTAATATTTTTTAGATGCAATGAATATGTTTCAGCAATAATGTACTCATATTGTACTCAGTGTTGTATGTAGAATTTTGTGGGCTGCAGTGCAGATTTGGCCGTAGTCTCTGAGAACTCCCTGCAACATGGGCCCCAGTGCGATAGCCCATCCCCAAACCCTCCCCCTGCCCTCCCAGTAGCTACTCCATAAAGTGTACTTGATTGATTCAGTCATGACAATAATACTGTCTAAAAATGAATTGAGTGAGAGAGAGAGAGAGAGAGAGAGAGAGAGGGAGCTGACATTGAGTCAGGTGCTGTTTCACGAAAGACAGAGAGGTTGCAGATATCAGATATTCCTGGCTGGAGGTTGAGCTGATTCAGAGATCGACCACATATGAGAAAGGGCAGCTGCCAAATGCAGAGAGGAGAAATGGCTAGACATTCAGATTCAGTGCTCGAAGAGATGTTCGCAGTACAGTTCTGTGAGTACTACAGTTCATAGTAACAGAAACAGGATTTCTTTTAGGTTTGTCAACCTGGAGTCCACTTCATTCTAAATATTTCATTGTGCATTCTATCAGAAGAGCCAGAATTTCACTGGTCACATAAACAATTGACAAGCTTCACAGAGCTGTTTTGCTCAAAGCTGGACAAAAAAGGAAGTCTTTGTGTAATATTGAAGATGAAAAAAAAGAGAATAGATGAATTTAGCTCACAGGAGATACACATGCTACAGACTTGTGCTGTAGTTTTATAGTATTTTACAATTATTATTGTCCTTATTAAGAGCCATCAAGTCAGTTCCTGCCTGTAACCACATGGACAGTGTTTCTCCAAAATATCTTGTCTTCTGAATGGCTTTTTTATGTTTATCATTGTTCTCATCGATTTTCTAGTTGGCCGTCCTCTTGTTCTTTAACTTCACTTGTTCCAAGAATCACTTTTCAAGTGAATCAGTTTTTCTTTGAATGTGTCTAAAATGAGAAAGCTTTGGCTATCTGGGAATTGAGTGAAAGAGGAGGCTTATTTGTTTGCTTTACCATTCAAAGTACGTAAAATAGTCTTCAGCAACATCAGAGTTTAAAGGCATTAGTTCACAATAACAATCATTTTTACAGTTTTGCTTTACAATGTTGTTCTTTGAAGGTCAGATCAGTTGGCCATACATTACTGTACCTAAGTACAGGTGTTTACTCACTGGTATGAATTATCACATCATAGTCCACTGCTCATAAAGCCAAGGCAGTGCTGACCCAGACTTGCAGAGGCTACAATTTAAATTTATAATTTACAGTTTAAAATGTAAATTTAGCTGTACCCACAGTAACAATCTACTGATTCACTGAATTCACTCTTCTATTACATCTATTTCATTTAAACTTTCCTCACACTTGAAAACATCTTTACGTAAAGTGCTGCCTATGTTGTGTTAATGTGGTAGAACACGCAACAATGTTCTTTTCCAATTTTATTTTGGTAGAGGCTGTTGGGAATTCTGGTAAAGTTGATTCACAAGAAGTCAATCTAACTAGCTCTAAACAGGGAACTGTTAAGAATGGGCATCAGCATCCAGATTCAAATATTGTAATTTATGAAAAGTAGTGCTTTAATGATGTAAGTAGGCACAGTGATTCAGATACTTATAAAAAAAATAAAAAAATAGTCCACTCATTTTTGTAAAGGCTCCACCAAGAGACACATACTAATTTGTACTTGGATATTATAGTTTTATCTCTACTTTAACGCTCTGTTAGTGTGTCTGGGCTGAACACAGTACAGTTAAATTATGTACCCTCACGCACTAACCTCAGTCTAAAAACAAGTCCGAGAGGATGCTGGTGGCTCGAGATGGAGCCAAATCATCAAAACAACAGATGTCCAGGTCAATTTGTTAGTTAAGCAACTTTTTTAACCTCTGCATTTCCCCAATTAAATAGTAAAAAGTTGGTAATTTTAAAGGCTAATCAATGGTGGCCAATTATTTATGCAGGAAGTCAACAGTGAATTTTATTCAGACATCGATGTGGATGCTGATTGTCCTTCAACTCAGCTTGACCCCTCTGCTCCATGAGTCAAAGCCAGCCATCACCCCAGAATGTTAAGCAATCCATATGATTTACGGGCATATTAATGACTGGATGCTTCCGGTGATTAATTCAGAGGTACAGCAGGTGGTGGAGTACCCTATGATACCACAGGAGAGAGAGAGAGGGAGAGAGAGAGAAAGAGAGAGAGAGAGAGGAGGAGAGAGAAAGAGAGAGAGAGGAAAAGGGAGAGAGAGAGAGAGAGAGAAAGAGTAAGAAAATGAGAAAGAATAAGAGAACAAGGCAGAAAGTGAACGAGAAAGAGAAAAGGGGAGAAGAACAGTACTAAAGAGAAAGAAAGAATGACAGAGAGAGAAAAGGCAGGACAGAGTTAAAGAGAAAGTAAGAGAGAGGGAGAGAAAGGAGGTGGTATATATGTGGAGGTGTTTGTACTCACAGGAATGGACACAATAACAGGAGAAAAAGCCTGTAGGAGAGAAACAAAGGGGCTGCAATCCATCTGTGCCGACACAGCAGCAAACATTGGTAGCTACAGCAGCAGGACACCTATACATCAATACACACACTCACAAACAGGTGAAAGGAGAGAAGAGGCTCAAGAGAAAAGAGAAGAGGAAGAAGGACTTGGCCGTGAGATTACAGGCTTTTTAGAATGTTCACATTTATTCACTGATATGATCATTGTTTTATACTCATGCACAATGGACCTAAAATGAATTCCTTCAAAAGGTTTTTACAGTGGTACTGAGTGAACTTTATACATGACTGAGTACCTTGTATGTAAGTGGTCATATGTAGTACCTCGTTACTAATTATTGTCAATCAAAATCAGCAGAAGCTGGGTATCTCATCTAATTTTATTCATAGAATGCCACCTTTCTATCAAATCAGTTTAAATTTCTGCCTTGCTAGATCTGCGCTAGTCAGCAAGTGAACTGAAAGTGCTGTTATTGTCATTTGGAAGCATATAGGAGCAACAACAGCTCAGCCATGACACAGTAGGCCACACAATCTCACAGAACGGGATCACCAAGTGATAAAGCATGTAGCACGTCAAAAACCCATTCTTAATTTACTACTCATTTCCAAGTTCCAAAGTACCTGTGAAAGCAATGTCAAAATAAGAACTGTTCATCAGGAGCTTCATGCCTAAGCATAAGATCAGTATGTGTAATGTCAACTGTCAGCTAGGGTGGTGTAAAGCACATCCGCTGCATTCTAGAGTAGTTGAAATGTATTCTCTGAAGTGATGAATCACTTCTGGCAGTCTGATGAATCTGTTTGGTGGATGTCAGAAAAAAATGCTACCTGTATGAATGTATAGTACCATCTGTAAAGTTTGGTGGAGGAGGAATAATGGTCTTGGCCTGTTTTCCATGGTTTAGACTGAGCAGCAGTTTGAAGAAGGTCTTTTCCTATTTCAACATGACAGTGCTCCTGTGCATAAAGCGTGGCCCTTAAAGAAATGTTTCGGTATGTTTGGTGAGGACGAACTTGACTGGCATGCAGACAGACCTGACCTTAACCCCATTAAAAACCTCTGAGATTAATTGGAACCACAACTGTGAACCGGCTGGACCTCAGTGATGTTTAACAATATAGAAGTGGTGTTCAAGTGCTCACATACTTTTGTGTACATGAAGGTAGAACTTATTACTAAAGGTCCAGATAAACACGTCTAATAAAATCATAATAATCCAAAATCATTATTATAACAAAAGACACGTAAATATCCAAAATCCAGAGTAAACAAACACAGGATACCAGGATGGTAGGGGACACACAGAACTGTCTTCTTTATAGCAGTTTTTGATACAACTGCATTTACATCCTGCATGTTCAAGATTTCCTCAGCAGTTTTTCTTCCATGATCTACCAGGTTGTTTGCTGTTGCTAAGCCCACCAGTGCCCTTTTAAGAATGTATCAAACAGCTGATTTTGATTCGCCTATTGTTTTGGTCTGGTCTGATTTTAGCTTCTTGATGTTCGGCTTTCATGGCACTTCTTTGGTCCTCATTTTGAGAGACAACAGAAATAGATTCTAGAATTAAATACCACATCAAGCAACTGTGTAATTATTTAATGTCCCTTGAAATGAAGGTCTATAGATACAGTGATTCCAAAATGGTTCAGATACTATAGATGTAAATTTCCAGTCTGCAGTTTAACCTTGAAATCACTGTTTCATGTACAGAACACAAAAGTGTCTATGTTAAGTTATTTAAGGAGCTGTGGTGTAGCACCCCTTTTGTTCTGCTAATCGCCTCTGACACTTCTGTCATCCATACATAATTGCTTCTGCTTCTTAGCACATAAAGCTTCACCTTGTTTTAATGTATATTGTACTCACACTGGATGAGTCCCAGCTAACATTACTAGCCTAGCCACATCATAATTTCACCTTGTATCCTTTAATATGAAAACAGCAACTTTGTGAAGAATTAGTTAACTGATAGCAAAGGTGACGAGTCCACTAAAAATGTTAAAAGTATCATTCCATTAAATCTGCAAGAGTAGGGTATAAATGAACATGAGCTTGATGTTCATTGGTGCTTTTTTCAACAATGGGCCTTGTACTACTTGCTAAGCTGTGGCATGATGCTGCTCTTTCTGTAGCCTCCCATCCCTGCTAAATAAATGCTGTTGTTCACCATTTCTTGGGTCAAGCTTTCAGTATTTCAGCATTTGCCATGAAATACATTTTTAGATGAAATTATATTTTATATAAGAGTTGACATTTAAAAGCCCTCAAAGACACCTATGTGTTCTCAAAGGTGAATAATTTTATTCATGGTTTCAGTGAAGTTTGTACCAACTATTGCCACTATTGCGTTTTTTTTAACAGCCTACAGCCTATTGGGTTTTGTAGTCATATTTGTTGTAAACTAATGGGATTAATAATAAGATGAATTGGAAATGGGCAGTCCCCCTAAACTGACTGTAATCTCATTGGTATAGAAGAGATGATGACAAAGCTGACTTGCCTTGTGAATGCATCATTGAATCAGACTTTTGATTGATTAAAGCCGACAATCTGAAAGATCTCTAAGGTGTGTAATGGGGGGGTGGATGGAGGGGTGTTGGGGGGTGTCTCCTGAATGTCTCAAATTCTAATTTCTGGGTGTCCCTGATAATGAAGTTGTTATAATGTTATGTTGTCTGTTAGGGGGTGAAATAGACATTCAAATACAAAATTCAGTGAAGGGTCATTGTTAAGGTCTTGCTGAACTTACCCCTTACCATATTAAGGGTGCTGGCCCAAAAGCTGTGAATATGTGCCCAGGAAAGACTTGTTTTACCACTGTTAAGGACTCCGTCACACATTTATCTGAAGTGTTTAATTAGTCTCTATAGTAGAACTGATAGAGACAGTGAGTGACTGCAGGTATTCAGATTGTGATTATTTGGGTTGGTCTCTGTGTATCTAGGTTACAATGGCACCTACAGTGGATTACCACTCTCTGTTGCAAATGAGTCAATGTACCCAAATCTTTACAGCCTACGAGAACTCCACTGTAAGAAGCTTGGCCAAAGCTTCCATATATGAACAGGGAAGAGTGTGGCACTATGGTTTTAAAACACGCTCAGTAAAATAAATGTTATCTCTGCTGGGATCATTTAATACTGTGTTGTGTAATCCCAGTCCTGGAACAGCCTGCTTTGGAGTTTCCTTAGATTAACTCTCTTGATTTAGCAAGTAAGCAAGCAAAGTTTATTTATATAGCGCCTTTTACAACAGATGTTCTCACAAAGCAGCTTTACAGAACAATCAGTATTACAGAAAGAAAGAAAAGAAAGATCTGGGTTCAAGCCCCATGAGCAAGCCAGTGGCAACAGTGGCAAGGAAAAACTCCCTAAAAGAGGAAGAAACCTTGAGAGGAACCAAGAATCAGATGGGGAACCCACCCTCCTCTGGTCGACACCGGATAGCAAACTATGTTATATACACTGCTCAAAAAAAATAAAGGGAACACTTAAACAACACAATATAACTCCAAGTAAATCAAACTTCTGTGAAATCAAACTGTCCACTTAGGAAGCAACAGTGATTGATAATCAATTTCACAGCTGTTGTGCAAATGGAATAGACAACAGGTGGAAATCATTGGCGATTAACAAGACATACTCAATAAAGGAGTGGTTCTGCAGGTGGGGACCACAGACCACTTCTCAGTACCGATGCTTTCTGGCTGATGTTTTGGTCACTTTTGAATGTTGGTGGTGCTTTCACACTCGTGGTAGCAGGAGACGGACTCTACAACCCACACAAGTGGCTCAGGTAGTGCAGCTCATCCAGGATGGCACATCAATGCGAGCTGTGGCAAGAAGGTTTGCTGTGTCTGTCAGCGTAGTGTCCAGAGCATGGAGGCGCTACCAGGAGACAGGCCAGTACACCAGGAGACGTGGAGGAGGCTGTAGGAGGGCAACAACCCACCAGCAGGACCGTTGCCTCCGCCTTTGTGCAAGGAGGAACAGAAGGAGCACTGCCAGAGCCCTGCAAAATGACCTCCAGCAGGCCACAAATGTGCATGTGTCTGCACAAACGGTTAGAAACCGACTCCATGAGGATGGTATGAGGGCCCAACGTCCACAGATGGGGGTTGTGCTCACAGCCTAACACTGTGCAGGATGCTTGGCATTTGCTAGAGAACACCAGGATTGGCAAATTCGCCACTGGCCCCCTTTGCTCTTCACAGATGAAAGCAGGTTCACACTGAGCACATGTGACAGACGTGACAGAGTCTGGAGACGCCGTGGAGAGCGATCTTCTGCCTGCAACATCCTTCAGCATGACAGGTTTGGCAGTGGGTCAGTAATGGTGTGGGGTGGCATTTCTTTGGAGGGCCGCACAGCCCTCCATGTGCTCGCCAGAGGATGCCTGACTGCCATTAGGTACCGAGATGAGATCCTCAGACCCCTTGTGAGACCATATGCTGGTGCGGTTGGCCCTGGGTTCCTCCTAATGCAAGACAATGCTAGACCTCATGCGGCTGGAGTGTGTCAGCAGTTCCTGCAAGATGAAGGCATTGAAGCTATGGACTGGCCCGCCCGTTCCCCAGACCTGAATCCGATTGAGCACATCTGGGACATCATGTCTCGCTCCATCCACCACCGTCATGTTGCACCACAGACTGTCCAGGAGTTGGCGGATGCTTTAGTCTAGGTCTGGGAGGAGATCCCTCAGGAGACCATCCGCCACCTCATCAGGAGCATGCCCAGGCGTTGTAGGGAGGTCATACAGGCACGTGGAGGCCGCACACAATACTGAGCCTCATTTTGACTTGTTTTAAGGACATCACATCAAAGTTGGATCAGCCTGTAGTGTGTTTTTCCACTTTAATTTTGTGTGTGACTCCAAATCCAGGCCTCCATTGGTTAATAAATTTGATTTCCATTGATGATTTTTGTGTGATTTTGTTGTCAGCACATTCAACTTTGTACAGGACAAAGTATTCAATGAGAATATTTCATTAATTCAGATCTAGGATGTGTTATTTGAGTGTTCCCTTTATTTTTGAGCAGTGCATATATGGCTGGTGAGCAGTGGCACCCGATCAGGGCAGAAGCGCCAACAGCATCAGACGCACAGGATGGGCAGCTGTTCAGCTCGGCAAAGAAAAGAAGAAAACACAGAGTCAGTTCTGTAAAAAGTGACTGATCACAGATTACAGTATAACAGAGCAGCAGAAACTCTGGCAGGTTTAGATCTGACAGGGAAGACTAATTACCAAAGGCTTCACTATACACTAGTGAACATTAACCGGAAGATTATTCCAGAGCTGGGGGGCTTTGTATGAGAAAGCTCTCCCCACTGATGTAACTTTATTAATTCTAGGTACCAGTAGTGAGCCAGCACCTTGTGATCTAAGTAGGTGTGATGGTTCATAGTAGGAGAGAGGTTCACTCAGGTACTGAGGGGCGAGTCCGTTTAGAGCTTTATAGGTCAGTAATAGAATTTTATAATCAATGCAAAATTTAACTGGTAACCAGTGCAGGGTTGATAAAATTGGGCTAATATGGTCAAATTTTCTGGTTCTTGTGAGGACTCTGGCTGCAGAGTTCTGGACTAACTGAAGCTTGTTAAGACTTTTGCTGGGACATCCAGACAGCAGGGCATTACAGTAATTTAGTCCATGAAGGGCTTGATTAACGTATGAGTTGAGCCATGTGTGTTAGAGCAGAGCAAGCAAATTTTGCAGCGCAGGACTATTTCAGGATAGGGTAACACTCTCTATAGCAGCACGATCCAATGCATACTGTAGAATGTTCAGGAGATTTCAAAACTGCAGAGAGAGAGAGCGAGAGAGAGAGAGAGCAAGAGCGTGAGAGAGAGATTATTGCATGTGTCTTTATCTTCGCAATGGTTTTGCTTTGATTAATTCACAGCTGCATAATAAATAGAATCAATTCTAGCTGAGGCGTTAAATTACCTGTAATTAGGCTATTGATTGGATGTTCTGATCTACTTAATTGATTTTATTGTTCATTAATTTAAAGCCAAATCTTCTTTAGGAGTGAAAGAATTGAGTACAGGCTGCCATGCTGGAGAGAAGGCTATTCCTCTTCTGAAAGCTGATAAGCAAAAACTCTAATCACACTGCAAATGTTTCTGGTTTCAAACTCCCATTTGCAATGCTCTGAGAGCAGCTGCTTTTTTCAATTCACACCACAAACGATCCTTGTCCAGCATGTTGCTCTGATTAGCTTTCTGGAAGTCATCACTCTAAGTAAGTTCCTATCCAGTGGTTTTTTTTTCCCTCCCATGACCTCTACATTTTGAGATATGACTGATACACTCAACAAAAAATTAACCAGCAGGATTGTTTGAGTTTTGAACTCAATATATGTTGATATTACATTTACATTTGTGGCATTTGGCTGACGCTCTTATCCAGAGCAACTTACAATTTGATCATTTTACACAGGCAGGCCAAGGCGGTGTTAGGAGTCTTGCCCAAGGACTCTTATTGGTATAGTGTAGGGTGTTTGCCCAGGTGGGGATTGAACCCCAGTCTACAGTGTAGAAGGCAGAGGTGTTAACCACTACACTATCCCAACCATTGAACTGCATTGTCTTTGAGTAACTGGTTTTCAGAAAACTGACAAAAAAATCATGGAAGTACATTTCAAAGAATGGAAACTATTTACATTGATCCAATAAATTTACAATTCCATTCCAATGAAACCCAAACAATTACACTAAAATGTTCAACTATTGAACTGCAAGGTAGAAAAAACTGTGTAGACTACTCAGTTTGAATGGAAATGTGTGGTATAATTGAGTTAAGTTCATAGGATAAAAAATGCAGACTCCACAATGAGATGTGCTAAGATAACTTGGTGTTGAACGCTACAGTGAAAAGCGTTAACATCGTGTCTGGTTTTTTTACTGCTGTGGAGAGTTTTATTAGGAGGAATAAAGTGATAATTAAAGAACTAACAAAGCATCAGTAAATTATCTAGTGTTCTGTATAGTGAACAGTACTGAGTAGCTCATCTCTTACAGTTTTAGTTCAGGTCTAAACATTTTGCATGTGTCCTCTAATAAAATAAAATGAATAAATAATTATTTTAAAAGTGATAAAGTTTCTAGTTTGTTATATAGAACATAAGTTGTTCAATATATAGAAATATAATCACAGCGTAAGCTTCCTTTATCTCAGTGACATAACATGGTGGTGAGAGGAGTCAAAGGTATCATCACATTCAGTTTGCAATGGTTATTAAATTCAGCTCACTTCTCCTATAGAATTGTTACTGAATCTACAGTCTAAATCTACGTCTACTAATTGTTGGACCTGTGCGAGCAACACGGTGGAGACAACCTGCTTGCCAAGCAGTCTGCTAAATATGGCACTTGTGTTGACAGTATGATGGGGAAATCCTGCTTGTCAACATGATAGCAGGTCAAACTGTACTCAAACCTCTCTGCAAGAGTGTGCATTAAACAGAGCAACACGGGTGCTGTAATGATTACAAACTTCAGCTTGCTTCATGCCACATTACATCCAAGCACTGTGAAACAGCCAAAGCCGAGGTGACTTGCAGCTCTATCTCTCTGTGCCGTTCTAATAGCTTAGCTAGGTTTTTAAAGCGACCAATGCCTCAAACCTGGCCAAAGAAATCAATGTAAATGGATCTCAATGACGCATGAGACACAAAAGCGTTTGAGCTCTTCTTAGAGACAGCTATGCGCACCTCATGTTTCTTTGATGGTTTTTGCCACGGAACATTAAGGAGACTCCAGCAACTGTATGGGCCGTGCAGCAGACATCTTATATAATGCGTTTTCCCTGTTTCCACCATATCACCCAGACTACGAGTACATAAATATTTTAAGACAAGCATACAGCATCCTGCAGTGAGTTATAATTATCAAACATCGCAGCGTCTTTCTGAGCTGTTCTAATTACCACAATCTGCAGCAATGAGCCAAGTGTCACAAGTCTCTCTTCAGCATCAAACAGCTTCAGTCGGGGCCTTGAGAAGAAGAGAGCTTGAGTGGCTCATATAAAGCCGCATAAGATGCCATATCCTTCTGCACAGACACACACATATGCTTGTTTGTGATTATATGACCAAAAAAGTCTATAAACTTACTGGAATATCTGGTCTTTAATGATAGAGCTTACCACAAAAGAGCACCAGGGGTCTTATGAAAGAGTGGTGTGTCACATATATAACACAACATAACAGTATGATTTTTCTGTTAGATATATAAGGTCAATGAGAGTAAGCCGACATGCTAGCTATGTTTGATTGATTTCCCAACATCAGTTAACATCCAGTATGCTAAAGGCAGAAGATGCTATGTGTTGTACAATATGGAATTATTGAATAACGTGGCTGAAACCCTTCCTCCTTCCAGTGTATTGCCCTTTAATGCTCAGTCCAGCCTTTTTGCTCAAAGCAGAAGCCGCCCAGCCCTAATTCTGAGTTCTCTCCCTTCCCTCAATCAAAATCTCCTCTCATGCTACCACTGTACAGCACTAAAGGCACAGTCTGATATGGCTGGCGCTGGTACAGAGAGACTCTGGAAGGCTCATGGCAGCTCCTGCCCTCCAACAAAGGGACTTGTTATGTTGTTTGGTGTTGTTAGTTGTTATTTTAAGTTATGTGTACTTGTTTACTGTGTTATCTGTTGTTGGGGGGTTGGTCAGTGTTAGGCTGAAATGTGACTAGTGGTGACCTCCCCCATGGTTTCAGTGTGTTCAAAAAGAGCACTTCTCACAGCAGATTCATGACCTCCCGTGTTGCTTCCTCTGCTGACATCACAGTACTGTCCAGTTACCACATGAACAGTTCAGCCTTTACTAGCTGTATAAGTGCTTTAAAGATAAACTAGTTTTCATGCTACACTACCAGAACTGTTCTATGCAAAAACTGTAGGCCTGCCACAGCACTGGTCTGAGGTTTTCCAATGCACAAGGTACTGTGAGCTTTGGGACCAGAAAAGTAGAACTGTGCTTTTTCCATAGGCCATCAGTCCAGTGTCGAATCTTCCAGTTTTACGGTTGGTACCTGAACCCTCAAGACCTAATGGTACTTCTGTGTTTGGTCAATGTCAATAACAACATATTGAAGTCTTTATATTCTTCCAGGTGAAGGTCAAGTCACCAGGCACCAATACATGACCAGTTATTGGTGAGTAATAATTGATCAAAATAGAGACTTTAGAAAGACATACAATAATCAAAAAGACAAAAAAACTTGTGTTTATTATGATTCCTTATAGTTATTATTATGATTCCAGTGGTCTCTCAAGAAGATTATGTTATAAATGGATCATGTTTGGGTGAGTTCTTGTTTTTGAATATTTAAAGGAGAAACACCCTTGGATTGGAATAAACCAAGCTGTCAAATGCATTTTCAACAAACCTCAATAAGAGTGCAAAAATTCAAACTGAGGTGGAGCGATTCCACAGAAGAAGCACTTTTGGTTCTCCAAACTGAAGAAATTTTGAGGTTATAATATCCACCGAAATGCTCTGAAGAGCTGTTTTTTTGCAAGTGAAAGTGGTGAGGCTGATGGTTGAGATTTTATTCAGTTAGACACGACTAAAAAATGCAAGATTTGTTAACAAACAGCACTTTTTTATGGTTGGAGACAATAAAAACTAAATGAACTCAGGGTAAAAAGACTGTACTCTGTTCCTTTGTGATATGCCGATGGAAACAAGGCATCAAAGATTAGATTTTATGGATGGTTAGGCCCAAGCCTTGAAATTAATTTTCATTTCTCTTTGGCTTGCCCTGTTCATTCATTCACTCCCCTTCTTCACCAGCTCTATGCTCCTCCATACGGCATGTTTGTCTTCCACATTGGCGATGATTATCAAGATACCTGACACCACTCACATTCATCAATATCAATCTCTTTCTCCCTGCCTCTCTCTTTCTCGCTCTGTCTTCAGAAAAGCATTAGAGCTATTTTAGAGGGGTATATTTCACTCTCAGGCTCTTTCATCATCTCAGCGGCTGCTGGGTCTGATCGATTGGGTTAAAACACACAAGCTCCTCCTCAAAGATGTTCCATCTGACCCTCACACAAGGATTATAATGACCCTTATTTCATAAATGACTCTTGCTATGCTCCAGTGATGCAGCAAAAAAGTCCAATTGTAGCAAAAAAGTCCAACACCTACCTACTTCCTATACAGTTTCTCCACTGAGTAAATCCTTTATTCAAAGACAGACGAAAAAAATAAAAACATGGGGCTTCATGTTCCTGGTTGGGAATGATGCTTTATCATCATATTTGATCAAAATTACAGACCCAAACTGTTTATGTGGTTTTCTGGACCAAAAACAATTGTAATACATTTTTTCCAACCTCACTTTATCTCTTTGAATTACACAGGTTGATTTTCTGTGACTTCAGTACTGATATATATCAGTAAATAACGTCATACATATTTGTCACGATTGGCTCCTCCCACTCCTCCACGTGCCCCTTTGTATTGATCTTCCATGTGCTTTTGTTGTTTTTCCGTCTTGTCCTGCCCCTTGATTTGTGACTCCACCCCTGTTTCATTCCACCTGTTCTCCACCTGTCCCTTGTCATCCTTGTGATTATTTAAGCCCTGTGTTTGCCCCAAGTTTTCGCTGGTCTTTGTTTGGATGTTTGATGTATGTGCTGTTGGTTTTGTTTGGTGTTCGTTCCTCCAGTCCCCGCTGTAGTTTTCCTGTGTTTGTCATCATGTCTGCATATCGTTCCATCTGTGTAGGCCATCTGAACATGGACTGTTATGACCACGACCCTGGATTTGCCCTTAATGAAAGTCACTTATCTCCGCATATGCGTCCGCCTCCTCGCTCCCCCTCGTTACAATATTATGCTTGATTCAAAAATCAGTCTGAGCTGAAAAACTCATTATAACTTCTGTATATAATGAGTTCTGTAGGCTGAATAGGAGGATATATGTAACTGAATTGTTGCTGGAACTTTCAGTGTGTTTTCAAATGTTAATCGTGTTTATATGTTGCATCAAACTATTTGTTGTAGCATATAAACATTTTGACTACATTCAACTATTTTACTGTTTTATTTTTTAACTAACTTAACTAAAAACGACTAAAAAGTGATCCTTTAAATTAAAGACATAGGTTCTTCTTTAGAACAAAAGTTGTGCTACTAAAATAAAGAAGTGTGCTGCTGTGGAATATTTATGAACTTTCAAATCCTTGAACAAGGTTGAAAAAGTAATTTAAAGTATCAGATATAAAATACATTTCATGAGATTATAACTTGTTACAGTTTATAACTTAATAAACATATTTAATGTATTTTATGTATATTATTTCATGTATATTATGTATATTTTTCAGTGATGTAATAGTTCATGTGGTGTAATATGTAATGTGTAATGATAAATTATTAACAGCATGAATTTTTGTAACACTGTTCAAAAAATAATTTCCTTAGTTTGACCGTTTGAATCTTCACACTTTTACCAAGTCTGCCCTCTTTTACCAAGTCAAAAAGAAACCCAAAAACAAACAAAAACCTTCACCTCTGCGCTTCACAGTGTAAAATACTCATCCACCTGATTCCGTTGTGTTTACAGAAGATGACTGAATGCAAGAGAGTGGCTGAATGCAAACAGAAAGCAAACATAATTTTCAGGAATTGAAATGAAGTTCACCAGAGAAGGGAAAGTAATGCATTCAGTTCACAAACTCTTATGAAAATACATCAAAGCAGATTTATTAAATCAATTTGTCAGCAACTGTTTGACTAACTGGTGGATGTTAATATAGCATTACTAAATTGTGAATGTTAATTATCAGGGAGGCAAGCTTTCTTAATTACTACTCATGGTACATTGTCAATGTGCCTCTTTCTAGATTAGTGTGGCAGCATCATTATGAAACATAGCCAGATTCTAAAGCCAGATGTATGAGAGTTGGAAGCCTTACCTAAGCAGACATTTGCTCTCGTCTTAATGTGCATTTGGCAGAAATCCACAGGCCTTTTTATTTTTTAGCTGGAAAATGATGCTGTGCTCCGACAAAGTGAGTTGTTGTTAAGTGAGTATCACATAATGTGTTTTGACAATGTAGACATTGCTACTCTGTGAGCAGTTTGACTGTGAGCTCCATTACAATACGCTATTCACCCTTCACAACACTGAAAACACTCCATTAGCAAGCTTACTTCCATGTTAATTAGCATTCTAGTTTTAATGTATATAATACACTAACATTAGCCAGTAAGTCATAAATGAACAACACACAATTCTCATAAATCTGTTTCTGTGTTATTTTTAAAACAATTTCCGTTCCTTTCTCTGGTGCACTTCATTCCAATCCGTGAAAGTGATGTTTGTTTTCTGTTGTTGAATCATCTGATCTTCTGATTATACACAGAATGCAACCAGCTGGATAAAAACAATTGTACTGCTTTTAGCTGAGATGTGATGGGGTTTTAGTTTGTTTTTGTTTTTTGGCTCAGTAAACGCTGCACTCAAAATACAAGAAAAATGTGGAGGGGGTGCCTTAGCTCAACAAGTCACCACTAAAGTTCAAAATGCAGTATGTCATTTTATGGTTTTGTTGTTCTTTTTTGATCATCAAAGATTCAGCTCCCTGTTTGCCAGGATGAAACGAGGGAAAGGCACTTTCATACTACTGATGCCTTTCTGAGTTTAATATTGCATTGATGTTGCCACAGCACTGCTAAACTCAGCTAAATGTTGTGATAGAAGGAGCTTTGACAGGTGCCTTTCATACACCTGAAGCCATACAGATGCGTGTGGGTGCACCTCTCTCCATGAGAAAGACATACTAGGGGTTGGTACACCTCTTTCAGGTAGTTGATGAGTCTCAGCCTCGCCTGGTTTCTGATGAATTTGCCATTCCTCGCAGTCCAGATCCAGCACAGTCCGTACTCATGTGATAGAACTACAAGTCATACCTCCTGAGTGATCGTGAGAGGTGTCAATATGTCAGTTTCTGCTGGGTCATGCATGTGACATGCCATGATTTCACTTTGGTTTTTGAAATATACTCCCTTCTCTTCAGAAGGGTGGGTGTGGGGGGCTTATGGCCCTTTGGTGATTCTATGACTATGAACAGACTGTAGGGATACTGGCTAATTTCTGATAGGCTGATAGATGCTCTGACCTAAGGCTGCAATAAAACTCACTAAGACCAAACACTGGATACCCTCAATGAAAAAACATATATTAACCATTCCACCCTTCCTTTTAAGGATTATTATTTTTTATTAATTGTATTTTTCATTAAATTATATTTTGTACAGCCTTTTACATTAAAAAGCCAAATTATGCTTTGTTATGTCTGCCTTTTTGTATTTTTGAACTGTTTTGGATCTGTCCTAGCCCTGTTTAGTGACAATAAGTTTGGATATGTTCTGTCATGTTACAAGTGACCCCTTTGTTTTAGATACAAGAGCATGATTTAAAAATGTCACATACAGTTTTTTGTTACAAGGGCTCAATTACAGATGACATATACATTCTATTAATGTTTTTGGTGTTTCTTCTAATGTTAGTGTTGTTTCTGTGCCAATAACTGCTCACTATCCAATGAAATAGCTTTTTGAATGTATAAGCCCAATTCCAAAAATGGGATGCTGTGTAAAAAATAAATAAATGTAAATAAAATCAGAATGCACTGATTTGCAAATCTCATAGACCCATATTTTATTCACAAAGAACATAGAACATCAACATATCAGATGTCACATATCATATCATATCAGATGTTGAAAGTGAGATATTTTGCCATTTCGTGAAAAATATTAAATTATTTAGAACTTGACAGGAACACATCTCAAAGTCTCTAAACAACTGGCATATATATATGTATATATATGTATATATATATATATATATATATATATATATATATATATATATATATATATATATATATATACTAGGAGTGGGAATCTCTAGACACATCATGATTTGATTCGATTACAATTCAGAGCGCTGTGTTGCGATTATAAAACGATTATCGATGCATCTTTTTTTTCTATACAGGATTTCTATTTTCCCACTGTGTCAGGACTTGGTACTTTTAAAGCAAAGTATTTATAATGAATTTACATCCAACATCTTTTATTAATAGATAAGATGGAAGTGATGTGGCAAGTGAACTGGAAGGCTCTCATTCACTGTTACTGCTTGGAGCACATGAGACGCTGCTGCCGCTCATCTGTGATAAAATGCGCAGTTACAGTGAAATAAGACCCGGTGGCGGTGGATGTCCACGCAGCGCATTACAGCCGTCCTGCCCGTTTTCTTTAGTGATTTTAGAACTTAGGTTTTGGTCTCATTGTAGAGAGTGGGGGTGGGGTCAGTAAAATATCTTCAAAACAGAATGTGTACAACACAGAGCGAAAGCCCTGTTTCGCAATGACTGCGACTCAGTCACCTAGCAACGATGCGTTATTCGCATTCATAAGCAGCGCAGTTGATTTAGTGGCACTTCTGCACTTCTTATAAATTAAATTTTAGAACATTTTTGTGATTTGTGAATCGATTCAGAATCATTCACGTCCACATGACGACACATCTAATAATCCATTTTTTCCAGCACCCCATATATTTAAATATATGTGTGTGTGTGTGTATACATATTTCATTTATAGAGCATGTCACCAGTGGGGCTCCATATGTCAGCGACTGAATTATACAGAAATTTTGAAAAATCTGTAACCGTTGTCCTAAATTGCACTATATAGAGAGTAATGGTCACTAAGATGTTCATGATGGCCTGTCATGTATACAGTCCTGTTAGTGTGTCAAAAGAGCAATTACTAGAACATGTGGGTCACTTTAAATCACTACGCTAAACTCTCTCTCAGCCTAATAGCAAGGCTGACATATTCAGAGCGAGGAACGGACATTATTCTCTGCAGGGTGACTCACAGCCCTGTCAACAGCAGAGAACACGATGACTTTGTGCACAAGTGTGCGCAGGAGTGTGTGTGTGTGTGTGTGTTGTGTGTGTGTGTGTGTGTGTGTGTGTGTGTGTGTGTGTGTGTGTGTGTGTGTGTGTGTGTATGCATGTTTCTGCGTGTGTTGACAGTTTAGTGCTGCGCTCCCATCTCTGTGATTTCATCTCGCCTGTGTCATTTTGTGACGGAGAGCGACTCTAATGCTGAATTTTAGTTCTGGCTTTCCAGCAACAACACACTGCTCATGTCTGTGAAAGAGGCCTGTAAAAAGAAGGCCTAGTCTGTGAGCTGACACAAAAAATATAGCTCACACACAGCGCTGGGAATTTTAGCAAAGAGCGTGACATCGCATCGCGAACACAGACAATTTAGGTAACGCAGTTTGTCTCGCCTTTTTCCCCCGGCGCGTGTAGGTATGGCTGCTACCAAATGGCTGAGAATAGACTGAGGGAGCAGTGCTTTCACTCTCTGCCTGTGTTTCACAAAAGAGCCCTGACACTTTTTACACACACGCCTATTCCCTCTTCGTAAGCCATGCAGAGAAAACAAACACAGGTACCAGTCGAAAACCATGAACAAGAGTCAGTGTGAAAGCTTACAAATAATTTGAAAGTATAGGACTGAACTAAATAATGGAATTTTACAGCTCTGTGAATGTTGTTAAAAGCAAAAGTCACAGTACAGCCAGAACACCTTTCTTTTAAAGGAACCCTGACTGCCAAGAGGTGAATGTCTTAAAATAGTGTCCATGTCTAATACTATTAAAATATGATGCGTAAATCAAACAGGCTCTACTAGTAGGTCACCATTGGCTCACTGTGATGTCATATGGCTGCTCTGAATTCAGTGCTACCGAGAATAAGACTATCAAAAAAGCATGTAATGCAAGTAATGTAAGTTATATAACGCTCAAACTAAAGTTGGAAAGACTGAATGATGATTTGAGCTAAATCAACTACTTAGCTCACTGTTCTTCAGGGATGAGAGAAAGAGCAACCGTTTTATGTCACAACAAAAATGGCCTACTGGTAGAGAGATTTTGTCTATTTATACAAATAATTCAAATATTTTGCTTGGTTCTTAGGATATATTTGAATAGTATTGGACACGTACACTGCAATTGAGACTTACATGTCTCCACAGTCAGGTTTCCAGTCATGATTTTCACAATGTTGTTGTTGGGAGAATCATACGTATCAGAGCCATCAGTCAACATTTCTGTTCATAAATGAATGCAACAAAGCTATCACACAACTGTTATTAAAATCAGTGGCAAGTTTTACAGTTGACTATAATAACTCGCCTGACAATAAACATGTGCTGAATTACAACTCTGCCTGAGGGTCACTGGAAAGATAAATCAGGATGGAGTGGTGAGACTGGGCTCCATACCAGCATTTACAGATGAGAATGTTGACAAAGTCCAGTATTTTTATCTGATGTAGAGGACATGCTTATTATTCTTTAAGAATTCCTTGCATGACTACAAAGGTAAGTTTATCTCATGGTAAGTTAGCTGTTTAATGTTTACTGGAATATAGTCAGTGTTGTGCAGATTGGGAGTAAAGTTAACATAGTCAGCTACACCTCACTGTATTTTGGTCATATTATGTGATCGCATCCATAGTTAGAATGCTCAGGACATTGTTCCTTTGTAAGATAACAAGCATTGCTCTCTTAAATTACTTCAGTGTTTGAGAAGTAATATCACTAGTGTTAATGTTTACAGTGAAAAAGTGTAAAAATACACTGATCAACTTAATCTCAGCACAGAGAACCCCATGGTTGATGCACACAGTTCACTGGCACATAAGGTAACATCACCAGTTATCATGTTTTCTCTCCAGTTAACAGGCAGCATTTTATTTTCATTAAATCTGTACTGATCACCCATCCAGTGCAACAGAAACAGATGACAGCAGTTTTGATGTAGCCCTTGTGAAGCTGAAGCTGCTTCTCTCTGAAAAATAAAACTGCTCTACCAAACACATTTTAAACAAAAATAGGAAAATGAGGTAAATTAGTTTGAGGATGGAAAATGTGAGTTCTCTGCATCAGAGACAACATAAGTTGGCTTAATCCACATTCTCACATTGCAAATGCTGCCACTGCTGTAATGTTCTCCCTACTATGACAATGTCCACTGCATCCAGCACCAAAGTGTGAAAAGATTCTATATGGACCTAATTTTTTAGGAGAGGGGTGACATGACATGGTCATTTCTGGACTTTAAAAAAAAAGGTTCTTTGAGTGAAAAAACACTTTTGATTTTATAAAGCAGGCATGATCAACCCTTTTAACCCTTTAGATTCTAACAGAATTTCAGAGTAATTTTATGGAGTCAGGATTTTATGATTTTATGGTTACAGTTTTATGGAGACAGGTGTACCTATCACTTTTTAAACAGAACATTTCAACATAAAATCAGAAAAGAGGCACTGAAACTGCAATAGGCATTGGATGTGTAATACTGGAAAAACATAAGAATATAGAGGAGAAATAAGCAACAGGGACATGACTTTAATTAAGTTTTTTTATCATTATTGCCTAGTGATGAAAGTGATACAAATCCTGTCATACCCCATATTCATATAGATAAAGGTTGCATAATTAGTCCAAGAACACTCTCCAGCTCCAATTTCACAAGCCTCTCTATTCTTTTAAACTGAACGGAAATGAGGGATATGAAGTATTAAGTAAGAGACAACCAACATTTACACAAAGGGAAGTAACTAAATATAAAACATTACTAATTGGTATCAAACACTGATATCCTGTCAAACTCTTCTGCCTCCATGTGTGATAAACAGAATGCTTCTGTTAGGTGACTCATCATAAATAGGGATGTATACATGTTTAAAACTTTGCAACAAAATGTAAACTGGGATATTTTAATTACGAACATAATTATCTAACAATATTTCAATAAGAATTTACCTCATTAAATCACAATGTGTCAAAATGAGCAAATAATGCTCACCTATGAATATGAATATGAGCATCCCCTTATTTAGTGCTTATTTAGCACTGTATAAGAACAACCAGGCTATACACTTGAGAATAAATGGACAAATGTAAGATTTTAAAGCTTCTTCATGTAAGATTGAACCCTCAGTCTCTTGGTGATAGTGATAGTGATGGTGATGATGATGACGACACAAGCTGACTTGTCTGGGTGGACTATATGGTGATTAAAAATAGATTTAGAAGCATCAACTAAGTCAGTTGATGACATGCCTAAACAACCCTAATACACATGTAAGGTAAAAAACTGAAAGCAATGTTGACAAGGACCAGAATGTGTGGCTTGTATTTGAAGTTACCCACAGAACTGAAGTTGTAACAGATGCATTCTAGCAAAATCTAACTGGGTAGTTGCAATACAAGGAATTGCACAAAACATAGTGTAGCACTCAATATTCAACATGTTTAACACCTTTAAAGGCCAGGAGCCACCAGGCCTTCTCTCATCTATAACCTTATAGTTTTTCATGTATTCAATGAGTAGTAAGCTTGTGACAACCCTGCCAACTGAAGCTTAAAGTGTATTAACTTTTCATGTGTATGCATTCATGTTTTATTTTTTCAACTGTAAGATTATAACGTTTATTGCAGTTGCTGTGTGTAAGGCTTGCTTATGGTTTCCATGGCCCAAGTGCATTAACCTTCTATATTTTAGCCATAATGAGTGCATGCAATGCCTAATGCAAAAGCCAATTGTGTCTGAGCCAAATGAAAAGCAATCATTATTTCATGATGAGGAAGGTGAAAATGCATATATGGGAAACAGCAATGAGCAATAATTAATAAGGGGATTATGGATGTGTGTTTCCTCTTCATTAATATTGCCTCAACATTTACATTCAGGAAAATGCTGTGTACTCAGTGAACTTGTTCAGTAACACTGAGCATTTTGGTGACACTGAGTTTGGACACACTGCTGCATATTCTTCTACTGCCAATAATAAACCTGCACAAACAGGACATCTGTGTGAGGTAAATGCTATTATGATTGTTATTATTTAGGGCAGTGGAAAGAAGCTGTCAGCAACATCCCAGAGGAGATTTTGGGACAGGAAATAGAGATGGCCATCAGGCCATCTTCATCAGCTAAAAGCTTTAACTCCAAACTGGCTGATTGGAAACAAGCAAAGGTGTTTACGTCTGCCCAGACAGGGCAGCAGCTGCCAACCATACAAAATCTCTCTCTCCCTCCACCCCCCCCCCCCCCCCCCCCCCCCCCTCTCTCTCTCTCTCTGTTCCTCTCTGGGTGTCTGTCTCTGTGCGGTGATTAAAACAACAGCTCCCCTCGCAGGGCCTAAAGAGAATTTCTCTCCTCCCCTGCCTCTCACATCTGACTCTAATGAGTACGCGCCCCAATTCATATGAGATATATTCCACTACTAGCAGGTGGTGACAATCAAGAGAAACGAATGAGAGCGACTCACATCACTCTCTGTGGGAAGAGAGTCTACAGCACAAATAGAAACTCAGTCATGTATAATTGTCTTTGCCCTTAGCAGTGGATGGATCTTCTCTGACTCACACACACTCCTCTGACATATTTGGTCACAAGCATATCCGAGCTGTATGTTCTATTAAACAGGTGACATCAGCAAACCTGAAAAATGGTCTGCTTGGATTTTACATTTGATATTTGGCAAGAACAATGAAGAAACTGAATAACAAATATGAATGTCAGGAAGTGCAGCAGGTAAATTTAGATTACTTAAAGTGTATTTGAGTTGTTAATACTGTACTAATGCTTTAACATGCACTTAGTAATCTGATCATAATCAGATTTTTGCAGTTATCTGATTATTCAAATGGTCATGTTAACACCATACTCCATGTATGTTTCTCATTTCCCTTCAGTGTATTTATACCCCTTTGCTTATTTAGTCTCTGTCTCGCATTGTGGATGTTTTCTTTCATCTTGTACTTTGGTTTTGTTTTGTTTTTGTTATGGACTGTTTTTCATACTTCTTCTACTCGGTTTCTGGACTCAGTTAACTCTAATTTGAATAAAGCAACTCACATTTGCATCCCGCCTCCTTGCCTCCACCCTTATGCTTTTGGATTTCTCGGTCTGCGCATGTGCAAAACGAGACCACAGTACCAGAAATAAGCAAGCAGCATCTCTGCATTTAAAATAAATAAATAAAATGATGGTTTTGGAATCTTGGAGGATGCACCAAATTAATGTAGCTTACTTGAAGTACATTAGAGCTGCAATTCTGTGTATGTTCTAAACTGCAAACACAAATATTTGTTTTTCTCAAGTCATTTGAGTATACATTTCATTATCACGTGGGAACAATTGAGGAACCGAATAACAAATATGGGTTTTGGTGAGTGCAGCAAATTCATTTAGCAGCACCTCCATTCCCCATGGTGCCGCTGGCATCAGTTGGCAAAAACAAAGAGTGTGTTAGTGCGGAGCCTTGCTCTCCACAGAATGCATTTCCACTGTTCATAAACTCACACTGTTTGGTATTCAGAGCAGGCAGTGCTCATGATTCAACTGTTTTGCCTTCAATCAAAGAGTGAAATGTGTTCTCTCTGACCCCCTATTTCAATATCCATTCATAAGGGCCTTGCTCCCTGGCAGTGGGAATATTAGCCACTTATCCTCAAGCTAGAGGATAGCGAAGCAGGCCAGCGCTATCTCTCCAAGCTGTTTATATGGATGTGTATGTGCATGTGAGAGAGAGACAGACTACTTGGTGCAATATCATTGAGTTCTACCCACAGCCTATTTCAACACATTGCTGGCTGTTGTGAAAAACTGGAGTGACAGTGGTGGAGACTCGGTGACTTTATGTGCACGTATGAGCTTCACTACCTGTGTAATTACGCTGTGGCGAAGCAAATATTGATAGAGATGCAGACATGGTCATTTTTCCACTCTCCACAGTGCATTTGATTTGTCAGGGGGATCGCAGAATTGCACTTCCAGATAGGATGCAATCTCCTTCCACTACAGATTATCTATCACGCCATTCTCCTTCCAGACTGGTAACCCAGCCACTAAATACTTAACTGGGTTCTTTGCTTGAATGTGTAGTTTTACAAAGCTTGGCATGGAACTTCTCACGGGTGATCCATTCTGAGAATTTGGCAGTTTGGTTCCTTTAACTTGTTTAAATCTACCACCAAAAAAACTTACGGTACATGCGTGTTCAAGTTAGACACAGTAATAATAATAATAATACATTTTATTTCATGGCGCCTTTCAAAAACCCAAGGTCACCTTACAAAACAGGAAAAAGCAACAATAATAATACATGTGAGTCAACAATCATTTGAATACGTCAAAATAAAACAACACTAAAAGAGTCACGGTAAAACAACAAACCAGTTTAAAGAGAATATGCTTGCTTAAACAGGTATGTTTTCAATAGAGATTTAAAAGAGAGAAGAGATTCTGCATTCCTAATAACTGGGGGGAGGGAATTCCAAAGCTGAGGGGCACAGCGACTAAAGGCTCTGTTGCCCATAGTAACAAGACGGGCAGAAGGAACAAAAAGATGGGTGGAGGATGAGGATCTGAGGGAACGGGACGGAGTAGAGATGTGTAACAGTTCAGACAGGTAAGGAGGAGCAAGGTTATGAATGGATTTGAATGTGAGAGTTAAAATTTTAAAATTAATTCTAGCTTCAATGGGTAACCAGTGGAGCTGTTGCAGAACCGGGGTGATGTGTTTTCTGGGTGGAGTACGAGTAATGACCCGGGCAGCAGAGTTCTGGAGAAGTTTCAGTTTGTGGAGAGTCTTATTCGGGAGACCAAACAGAAGAGAGTTGCAGTAATCTAACTTGGATGTGATAAGGCTATGGACAAGGACAGCAGCAGCATGAGAAGTAAGAAAGGGACGAAGTCGGTTAATGTTACGCAAGTGAAAGTAGGCAGAACGGGGGATAGAATTAATATGAGATGAAAAAGAAAGCGTACTATCAAGTATGACACCCAGACTCTTTACCTGAGGGGAAGGATATACATGAGAATTATCAATAATAATGGGAAAATTCGGAGATTTGGTTAAAGTGGAAGGAGTGCCAACAAGTAAAACTTCTGTTTTCTTACTATTGAGTTTAAGAAAATTAAAGGAAAACCATGACTGAATTTCCATCAGACAGTGCGAAATGGAGGAAGGTGGTAGAGATGAAGTAGGTTTAGAGGAAATGTAGAGCTGGGTGTCATCAGCATAACAATGAAAATTGATATTATATTTGCGAAATATGTAGCCAAGGGGGAGCAAATAAATAATAAATAAAAGGGGCCCTAGTACGGAACCCTGGGGCACACCAGCAGCAACAGGAAACAAACTAGAGGAATGAGATTTAAACTGAAGAAACTGAGTGCGGCCAGAAAGATATGAACTAAACCATGCAAGCGGAGTTTGACTAATACCGATGGATGCTAATCTGTTCAGAAGGATATCATGAGAAATAGTATCAAATGCTGCGCTGAGATCCAGCAGGATGAGAATAGTGAGAAAACCAGAATCAGCTGCCATCAAAAGGTCATTGGTGATCCTTAACAAAGCTGTTTCAGTACTGTGGTGGGGGCGGAAACCAGATTGGAATTGTTCATAGAGATTATGTGTACTGAGGTATGAATGGAGCTGAGAAGCAACGACTTTCTCCAGAATTTTTAGTAGTAATCCAGTAAAATGTAGAATCTGTGCTTTCTGTGTGCCACCATGTTTATTATCACTGTATAAAAGGTTTCTTTTATTGTTGAAAAGAGATTTTCTGACAGAGCATAGAAGCTCATACAGAGAGCAAATTGGATCAGTATGTGCTTATTGTTTTTCTGGGTAATCAAAGTAATAACACAAGAGCAAATGATGTGTAACTTCCTTACATATCAAATAAATGCAGCAACAGACTGAGAAACTACATGACTAACAGAGAAGAGTGGATGAATGCAGAAAAATGTGTTTTTAAGTCCATTGAAAGGTCCTTTAGAGAACTAAACCTGGTTCTCCTATGGCATCACTCCAAAGAACCTGTTGAGGCACATTCATCTTTAGGAGTGTTACTGTCTCTTTCTACTGGCTGGTGTATTATCTGCTTTGGGAAGGAGAGAGCAGAAGATTTTTACTGAGGCATCACACAAGCTTCATGCTTTCCTTTCCATGTCTGCTGCAGACATCCTCTTCCATCTATGGATATTTTATAAGCAAAGACAGTAAAAAGAAAGCTCTCCCCAAAACATTAGACCAGTGCTCCAGGTGTGGAAGCCTCACTTGCACAGCACAATTTCATGTTTCCTGCTTCCGATTTATCTAAAAAAGGACTTGATGATTAGCTAATTATGTGACTCAGGTGCAGGAAAATGCTAACTGTGGTTCAAAGCCTTTTTCTGGAGCAACCATCCTCCAAAACTCTCAACTCCCCCTGAAACGCATTACATCAGTGTACACCAACCCTGGTCAGCAAACCTCTTCACATTTCTCTTGAAATACACCAATTTTCTTCTTTCCCCTAGTGATGTGGGCATTGGTGATGTGGGTTGTTAGTTTGTCCCCAGCCAGGAAATAGGGTACACGATGGCTCCAAAACACATGGAAGAATGTCCCTGCTGAAAAAGACTACTATTACCGTTCATATTAAAAGTTGGTGTGTTTGCTTTCTAATGGGAATTGGCTTAATTATTACCATTTGAGACCACTTGTTTAGTGTAGGACACCTTTATGCGGCATTAGGAAGCCATCAGATGTTTTTTTTATGATGGCATTGCTATAAGCAAACCAATAACCACGTACAGGCCTGGACAAAAGCCAGAGATAACAATTCAAGAGATGTTTCTGAGGAGGTTATATATACATACACAATAGTTCCAAAAGTATTCACTCACCCATCCAAATCATTGAATTTGGGTGTTCCAATCACCTGGCCACATCTGTATAAAACCAAGCACGTAGGCATGCAGACTGCTTCTACAAACATTTGTAAATGAATGAGTTCTCAGGTCTCTCAGGAGCTCAGTGAATTCCAGCGTGGTACCATGATAGGATGCCACCTGTGCAACAAGTCCAGTCGTGAAATTTCCTTGCTACTAAATATTCCAGAGTCAACTGTCAGTGGTATTATAACATAGTGGATAAAATGATAGAGTGAACTTTCTGCAGAGTCAATCTCTACAGACCTACAAACTTCATGTGACCTTCAGATTAGCTCAAGAGCAGCATAGGGAGCTTCATGGAATGGGTTTCCATGGACAAGCAGCTGCATCCAAACCTAACATCACCAAGCGTAATGCAAAATACCAATTGCAGTGGTGTAAAGCCACTGGACTCTAGAGCTTCTCATTTGGCAATCCAATGGACGAGTCTGGGTTTGGCGGTTGCCAGGACAATGGTACTTGTTTGACTGTATTGTGCCAAGTGTAAAGTTTGGTGGAGGGGGTATTATGGTGTGAGGTTGTTTTTCAGGAGATGGGCTCAGCCCCTTAGTTCCAGTGAAAGGAACTCTTAATTCTTCAGCACCAAGAGATTTTGGACATTGGACATTTTGGCATATCATGATCCCAACTTTGTGGGAACAGTTTGTTCCAACTTCCTGTTCCAACATGAGTGCGCACCAGTGCACAGAGCAAGGTCCATAAAGACCTGGATGAGCAAGTTTGGTGTGGAAGAACTTGACTGGCCTGCACAGAGTCCTGACCTCAACTCGACAGAACACCTTTGGAAAGAATTAGAGCGAAGACTGCGAGCCAGGGCTTCTAGTCCATCATCACTGTCTGATCTCACATATGAGCTTCTGGAAGAATGGTCAAAAATTCCCATAAACACACTCCTAAACCTTGTGGAAAACCTTCCCAGAAGAGTTGAAGCTGATAGATGCAAAGCGTGGGCTGACATCATAATAAAACCTATAGATTAAGAATGGGATCTCACTCAAATTGATATGCGTGTTAAGGTAGACAAGCGAAAACCTTTGGAAATATAGTGTGTGTGTGTGTGTGTGTTTATATATATATATATATATATATATATATATATATATATATATATATATATATACAAAATCAAAATCAATATATATACAAAATCACACAAAAATCATCAATGGAAATCAAATTTATTAACCAATGGAGGCCTGGATTTGGAGTCACACACAAAATTAAAGTCACACACAAAATTAAAGTCACACACAAAACTGGTGGGCCAGTCCATAGCTTCAATGCCTTCATCTTGCAGGAACTGCTGACACACTCCAGCCACATGAGGTCTAGCATTGTCCTGCATTAGGAGGAACCCAGGGCCAACCGCACCAGCATATGGTCTCACAAGGGGTCTGAGGATCTCATCTCGGTACCTAATGGCAGTCAGGCTACCTCTGGCAAGCCCATGGAGGGCTGTGCGGCCCTCCAAAGAAATGCCATCCCACACCATTACTGACCCACTGCCAAACCTGTCATGCTGAAGGTTGTTGCAGGCAGCAGATCGTTCTCCACGGCGTCTCCAGACTCTGTCACGTCGGTCACACGTGCTCAGTGTGAACCTGCTTTCATCTGTGAAGATCACAGGGCGCCAGTGGCGAATTTGCCAATCCTGGTGTTCTCTAGCAAATGCCAAGCGTCCTGCACGATGTTGGGCTGTGAGCACAACCCCCATCTGTGGACGTCGGGCCCTCATACAATCCTCATGGAGTCGGTTTCTAACCGTTTGTGCAGACACATGCACATTTGTGGCCTGCTGGAGGTCATTTTGCAGGGCTCTGGCAGTGCTCCTCCTGTTCCTCCTTGCACAAAGGCGGAGGTAGCGGTCCTGCTGCTGGGTTGTTGCCCTCCTACGGCCTCCTCCACGTCTCCTGGTGTACTACCCTGTCTCCTGGTAGTGCCTCCAGGCTCTGGACACAGACACAGCAAACCTTCTTGCCACAGCTCGCATTGATGTGCCATCCTGGATGAACAGCACTACCTGAGCCACTTGTGTGGGTTGTAGAGTCCGTCTCATGCTACCACGAATGTGAAAGCACCACCAACATTCAAAAGTGACCAAAACATCAGCCAGAAAGCAGAAAGGTACTGAGAAGTGGTCTGTGGTCCCCACCTGCAGAACCACTCCTTTAGTATGTCTTGCTAATTGCCAATAAATTCCACCTGTTGTCTGTTCCATTTGCACAACAGCTGTGAAATTGATTGTCAATCAGTGTTGCTTCTATGCTTTTATATATATAAATATAAATAACAAGAGGAAAAAGTTCATAAATTGATTAATAAACAGAAAAAATGGGACTCAACAGTGTGAAACCTGGTAGACCACCAAAACCATCAGATTAACAATTTAAAGCCTTCATCTTTGGGACAGAGGTAAAAATCAAGCTCCACTGTTGCTTCAGTTCTGAAAAATCCACAGGAGTTTCTGTCCATCCTTCTACTGACTGAACACTGTGAGTCTGAAAGAATGTGTAGCTGTCAAGAAGCTGCTACTGAAAAGAAAGTAGACAAAATGGAAGAAAATTTGTTAGTCAAGCAAAGAAGCTCCTGGTGTTTCTCAGAACAATGGACTGACCACCAATGCAACCAACTTACAAGACTAAGCTGAAACTTCCAAGACTGAAAAAATTCCCTGCAGATTTCTTTGAATAACTGAAAGTAGGTCTCTTGAAAAGAATGGAGACTGTAATAAAGGCAAAAAATGAACACAGTAAATTCTAGCAACATAGATATTACATGTATTAGCTGTTTGATTTTACACAGTTCAAAATGTGTTTTCTGTATAATATGTTTATTTCATGCTCAAGACTGAACAACTTGTATTTAAAGGCCATTTGGGCTAAAAATCTAACAAAGGGTGATGTCTCATTTTGTCAAAGTAATGTAAATGAAATTTGTGATGTTCCACAGCTTTAATTACAGTTCCAAATTGTATAGGAATATTGGCAAACATTTCACACCCCCTTGATAACTGAGTTATCTACTTGTAGCATAGTTAGATAATTACAAAGCAGTGGTACACATAAAAGGAATAAGTTGAGTACTAGGGTAAGTATTGCTGTACTTCCATATCAGAGAGTACATTTCATAGTCACTCTGAGGCTTGGCTTATGATGAGCACATGATTGTTCAGTTATATAATTGGTGTGGAAAATTTTGTGGAAAAGTCCATTCTAAATTATCACAAGTGCTATTATAAGCATGAATATTCTACGATTCAAAAATATTGTGAAAAGCACTGCACTAACTCACCTGATATAGCTGAAGAGGGATTAGCTAGCATTAGCTAATGATGTGATTTAGGGGTATGGAAAACCAACTGTGCCACGTAGATGGACTGCAGGACTAAAGCTGGGAAACAATGCTTCAAAATCTGCCTCTCCCTTAGAACATGGTGTAGCCAGGGACTGAGCTGCGAGGTGAGAGACAAGCGTAATAACTGTAGGAATTCAAAGAGAATGGAAGGAGGGGAAGGCTGAGGCAGAAAGTGAGGGATGCAGCCTGGGAATGCACCCTGGCCTGTGTTTCAGAAGAACTTTAACATCTGTCTCCTGCTCCACACCCACTTCTCCATATCTTTCAAGTTGGTCTCTTTAGGGCTCGCCAAGCTGAACAGGATTAGTGGAGTATCTATTGACTCTTTTCTCTGTCTCGCTCTTTTTTCACTCTGAGCATATGTCCACTTGCTTCCAAATGAGGTTCATTAAGGTCAGAAGTTCAAAAGTTCTTATTAGAATGGACATTTATACTAGTGATGCCCAAGCTCCAAGCCACCTCACTCGACTTGTGTTATAGTGTATGTCTTATTCTACTGTGCAGGGTTGTTCTCTGACTGCTGCTGTGGGCTGTTTTTCCTTCAATGCACTGGGGTGAGGGAGCTGTATCTGCAAACTTCAAGGTTTGAAACAAACATCATGAGAAAGAACATCTAATCCTCTTTCTGCATTATTTGTTCTCAGGACTTTTTGTGCAAAATGTTCTTAAAGCAATGTTCAACACCAATCATATGCTTTCTTTTAGTAGCACATATTTCCACTGACTACTTTGTGAGCCACGCCTGCCTTAGTGGTGTTCAATTACAACAACAGCGAATGACTACTATTAGAGTGAGGCTTTCAGTTGGGGTCATACATTTCAAAACTCTACAATTATGCTAATTTTTTCTAGCGCCCCTTTGGTATTTTAATAGTACACTGCTCAAAAAAATAAAGGGAACACTCAAATAACACATCCTAGATCTGAATGAATGAAATATTCTCATTGAATACTTTGTTCTGTACAAAGTTGAATGTGCTGACAACAAAATCACACAAAAATCGTCAATGGAAATCAAATTTATTAACCAATGGAGGCCTGGATTTGGAGTCACACACAAAATTAAAGTGGAAAAACACACTACAGGCTGATCCAACTTTGATGTGATGTCCTTAAAACAAGTCAAAATGAGGCCCAGTATTGTGTGTGGCCTCCACATGTCTGTATGACCTCCCTACAACACCTGGGCATGCTCCTGATGAGGTGGCGGATGGTCTCCTGAGGGATCTCCTCCCAGACCTGAACTAAAGCATCCGCCAACTCCTGGACAGTCTGTGGTGCAACATGGCGTTGGTGGACAGAGCAAGACATGATGTCCCAGATGTGCTCAATCGGATTCAGGTCTGGGGAACGGGCGGGCCAGTCCATAGCTTCAATGCCTTCATCTTGCAGGAACTGCTGACACACTCCAGCCACATTAGATCTAGCATTGTCCTGCATTAGGAGGAACCCAGGGCCAACCACACCAGCATATGGTCTCACAAGGGGTCTGAGGATCTCATCTCGGTACCTAATGGCAGTCAGGCTACCTCTGGCGAGCACATGGAGGTCACACCAAAGAAATGCCATCCCACACCATTACTGACCCACTGCCAAACCAGTCATGGTGAAGGATGTTGCAGGCAGCAGATCGCTCTCCATGGCGTCTCCAGACTCTGTCACGTCTGTCACATGTGCTCAGTGTGAACCTGCTTTCATCTGTGAAGAGCACAGGGCACCAGTGGCGAATTTGCCAATCCTGGTGTTCTCTGGCAAATGCCATGTCCTGCACGGTGTTGGGCTGTGAGCACAACCCCCATCTGTGGATGTCGGGCCCTCATACCATCCTCATGGAGTCGGTTTCTAACCGTTTGTGCAGACACATGCACATTTGTGGCCTGCTGGAGGTCATTTTGCAGGGCTCTGGCAGTGCTCCTCCTGTTCCTCTTTGCACAAAGGCAGAGGTAGCGGTCCTGCTGCTGGGTTGTTGCCCTCCTACGGCCTCCTCCACATCTCCTGGTGTACTGGCCTGTCTCCTGGTAGTGCCTCCAGCCTCTGGACACTACACTGACAGACACAGCAAACCTTCTTGCCACAGCTCGCATTGATGTGCCATCCTGGATGAGCTGCACTACCTGAGCCACTTGTGTGGGTTGTAGAGTCCGTCTCATGCTACCACGAATGTGAAAGCACCACCAACATTCAAAAGTGACCAAAACATCAGCCAGAAAGCAGAAAGGTACTGAGAAGTGGTCTGTGGTCCCCACCTGAGGAACCACTCCTTTATTGAGTGTGTCTTGCTAATTGCCAATAATTTCCATCTGTTGTCTATTCCATTTGCACAACAGCTGTGAAATTGATTATCAATCAGTGTTGCTTCCTAAGTGGACAGTTTGATTTCACAGAAGTTTGATTTACTTGGAGTTATATTGTGTTGTTTAAGTGTTCCCTTTATTTTTTGAGCAGTGTATTTTAGTGCGTAGCTAATACCAACTCACATTAACATTTTTTTGTTGTTCAAGATAACATGCAGACATCGGAAGCTTCTAGTTTTATCTTTTATTTGAAGCTTGTAACACACATAAAGCACAGGGGCTGCAACTGTTTAACATTTCTAACATCTGTCAGAAATGTATTGGACAAGCTATGACTTGGATCTCCAGGAGGCCTGAAGTAACATTTTTCTTCATGAAAAAGTTAGTCTGTTGGAAATCAAAATATTGGTTGATTCCACAATCAATTAATTATGATAGTGGTCAATCAGAAGCATTATGCCTTCAGTTCAGCTCCTGAAATCCTAACCAATGGGAGAGGTCACTTAGCTGTATTTATCTACACTGAGAAAAAAAAATCCTGATTGAGAATTTTCTGTTTTTTTTAACCCTTTTGTTTCTGGCCAAATCTCATGATGATTTTATTTCATGAAACATAACTAAAAATAACAGACTTGTATTTTTTATTTCACAGGTTCACCACTGAATTACAGAATGTAGCTCATCTATACTTAAACACAATTCATTAGCCAACCCTCTACCCCATTCATCACTGGTCAGTCTCTGACCAAAGTATTGCTGTTAATCAACTATTTGGATGGTGGTGCTTTCTGAACACAGCAGTGGCACTGATATCAGCTAGTACGAGTGTACCAGGTCCAATGGTGTCACTGAGTTTTGTGCACACATCAGTCTCACTGCTGGGTCCTCCACCCAAAACTATCCAACCAAGAGTGTTTATAAAGTCAAAAAGTGACTATAAGGATGGACTCATTAGATCTTCTGAGAAATTGATATTAGAACTGCATATTCACTGGCCACTTTATTAGAAATAGTAACATTCTACAGTTAGACTGTTTACTGTAGCCCTTTTGTTGCCATGCCCAATTTCTGTTATCTATCCCAGGTCATCAGTTGCATTCCTGGAGGTCCAGGCCCAAGTGCGACACAGTGTGGTCATTTTCCTGATCAATCACACTTGAATTGTAATGAATATTTACAGGGTTCTCGGTTAATTACAAGGTTGAGGTTGGGGTATTAGAGCCGACTAGAATTGATGACCCATTGGCTACAGAATGGCAAACAGTAATTGTATATGGCTAACAGTCTTTAACTGTACAAGGTGCGTGTTTCTAATAAAGTGACCGTATAGTTCCATAATCAACTTCTCAGAAGAACTAATACAGGTTTTTTGAAAGCCTCTGGGTGACATTTAAATTTGTTCTCAGCATGTGTACAGCAGACGGCCATCTAGAGCTGTCACCCTGCAGATAGAGACGAGTGGACAGCATCCATCCATCTCTCTCTCTCACTCCCTCACTCTCTCTGTCTCTAATTTGATCAGGCCGTTAATGCTATCTGACTCCAGTAATGAGAGATCATCAGCGTGTCCTGGGCCTTTGATCGCCATGGCAATGAGCTGCCACTGCAGAGGGCCATCTGGAGCCTTGCACATGCACACGCACGTACTTACACACATGTACACACTAGCACACCCACACGTGCACTACCTGCCACTCCACTCTCTTGCTAGTGTCCATGAGGACCGCCCTGGCATGAGCTGAGCTTGGCAGGCAGCAGCAGCAGCAGCTGGCAAAATGCTGTGGCCGCTTGCTAGGCCAGAGGCTATCAGAGTGCAGGCCCAGAGTGGCCTCCAGTCCTCCTGAGGCAGATCTCATGGCACATGGGCAGTTGGGAAATCACCAGGACAAAGAGAAGGTCATTACAGTAAGATGTGTTTGTCTGCACGTCCGACTGCCAAGGTGGCTGAGAGAGGGAGACAATGCAGAGAAAGAGGGGGATAAAGAGGAGAACTGTTAACGCTTGTCCACAGCTGCTAAGTAACTGCAGGCTATCTAGTGTTTTTAAGACAGTAATAGTGTCTGTGTAAAGCTACCCTCCAGGACAATCTCTGCCCACTGCGTGCTAAAAGACGGCGATCAGTCAAAGCAGGACAGTCAAGCCTAGCCTACAAAATGCTGGAGCGCTGGGACAATATATTATGTAGAGCTGCTTCCCTGGGCACAGTGTAAACACCATTCTTCATACAGTACGATATGTGTGCGTGTGTGTGACCAGGGTTGGCCATCAGAGATGTCACAGGTGAAATAGTGCAGGGGTAAAGTGTGCCCGTGATGATGGCAGTTTTACGGTGGCCCCTAAAGCTGAGTCATGCTCTAAGACTGATGAGGGCCCTTCAGCTCTCTGCATATAGGTCTTGGTTAACGAGATAGGTCAGTGAGAACTCTAAGTGACAGAATTGTCCTCTTACTCCAATTGTAGTTGATCAGATGATAATATCAGATGAGATAATACATATCAGAAATTTATACTCTATCATTTACCATTGCATGCAGAAATCATCACAAACCTTTTGTTAAGCAACCTCTAAAGGCATTTTTTCACTACACATTCAAAAACAAGAACAGACCCAAACCACAACCAATGGAGCATAGGATTCTAGTTCTAGTTCATTTTCCATTTTTTATTGTCATTGATTAACTTATTGGTCACACTAGGTTGGACTGCACATGAGCACACACAAAAATGTCTACACAGACTCTTGTGTATAGTCTAGCAAGGCTTCATTTTTTTCTGAAGGGTGAATGGATGCATTAGCTGTCCTACTTAGTTAGCTTAGCTTAACACTAGTGCCGACATGAAATAGTGGATGTTACCGCAATCCAGCACTCACAAAAATGTGTTAAACAGAAGCATGATTAGCATCAACTAATGCTAATATTATTCTCTTGCAAGTGTGAAAATATGATCAAAACACTCTGGAGGCTACAAAGGCTAGTAACTTAAGCATTAGTTTCCAAACTAGCTTATTTCACTGTAGCAAATCTTTTTATGAAATGGTCATTCTAAAGAAAGCAAATGGCACATTAACTTACTGTTCTAGTTTACATTCTGATGTACTTATTAATCTTGTAATAGTGCTTGGTGACTTTATCTTCTGCTGCATGAGTACAGAATATGCTATATTGTCACCAAAGACATGCACCAAAAACTATTCAACCGGGACCCTCAATAGTAAACAAATGGGCTACAGAAAAAGTACAGCTTCAGTTTTTAGGTGCCCAAGGTTCCAGTACTTTGTGCAGTGGAAAATGCCCGAATAGACTTACTGTTTTCAACACTGTATAGCATACTGTCATTTACAAGAATAGGCAAAAATAACAGTATGTCATACAGTGTTGGAAACCACATAAGCAAGTTTACTTCAGATCATTTATCAACTCACTGCAGTTGGGGGTCACATCTTTCTGCACTCACATGTTCCTCACTCCTTAATGGCTGTTTACTTTTTCTTCATTTGTCGTCATGATTTATACTTCTATTTTTTTATGCAAATCAGCCTATGATTTGTTTTTATGTCTCAGTTTGGCTTCCAGTGTTTCCAGTGTTTGCTGTTTAAGACTGTGCTAAATGAATAATTGTAATGTAAACATGATGGTCTAGGCATGCAGTGTGCACAATGCAAATTTGAGGGTATAATTTTTGTTACTTTTTATCTACATTAGCCTTATATCTGTGATGTAAAACTAAAGGAAAGTACACTTGGTTGATCAACTATATCTGTAGTGAGGGGAAAAGTGTGTAAATGAATGTTCTGCCAAAACAAACGATCACTTTAAACATCATCTTGGAGCAAAAGCATGATCTCTTCCTCATCTGTGTTCTTCTCACAGTCCCCATATCAGAGACATTCTGAGACATTATAGAATGTGTTCATGACACTACATTAAAGTACCCACATAAGCTCCTGAGGAAAAGAGGGCATGTGTACGTGTGCAGGGTGTATATTTGTTTTTAAATTCACATGGTAATGGAGCGCATCACTCTGTGCTGATTTAATTTAGAGTGTGTGACCCCTGATCTGACTGTCCTCTCTCAACAGGACATTCCTATCCTCTCCTCCCACCGCATCCTGCCTCAGCTTTTCCCAGGATCCAGCTGGGACTCGGATGAATCAGAGACATAAACGAATAAACAATCATAAACAGTGCTGATAATTTGATTTATATTTTGCATTTTGTTTGTTTTTACTAATGTTTACTAATGTTACTTTTTCCGTATCTGTGGCAAATCTTTGAGACTGATATGTACACAGACTTCTCAAACAACAGCACTAGAGAAGATAAATCTTAATACTAGAGTACATATGCCTGAAAGACATCCTAACAGATCACAAGCCCTTGGCTTCATTTTTTTGTGAGAATAGGCAAAAAGAGGCCTCAAACTGCCTCTTACAAGTTCCTCCACAAGAGGGCAGTATTCTCAAAACGACCCTCTGTGACCTGGCCATTTCACAAGAGGTTAGCTCTCCCCATTCACACCATCAAGAACTCTCACTTTCCAAAAGTACTTAAACTGTGACCAGCAAATAAAGGTATGGCATCAACCTTACTGGAGGCAGCTGTATAATGGCTTCCTGTATTGTCAGAATGAATTAACTGCCAATGACTGCTTTATTTCTCAGTGCATGTATATCATTTAATAGGCTTTTATTGCCTTACTGTCCTTCTTAGAGTATATATGGCCATTACAACTCCTTGTTCTGCAGTTTTCTATAAGTGATAGTAGAGGTCGATTTGCTCTCAAATTACATTCATAAAATCACAGCATTATGTGTAGCACAGCAAAAACATTCCATTGGTTGAATCCATGCATGAGTAGCTGTATAATGGTTTCCTGTATTGTCAGTACGAATGATCAAGACTAAATGCCTTCTCAGTACAATACATGCTTATAGTATAATGGGCTTTTAATTGCCCTACCTTCTGTCCAAGAGAAAACACATGGTCATTACAGTAGCTGACTGTTGTGCAGTTTGCTGTAAGTGATAGTGGGGGTCGATCAGCTCTCTGATTATCATTGCAGTGTAAATCACAGCATTATACATGTTAGAACTGAAAGTCTCCACTGGTTGGATGTAGAAGCCTCAATAAACGTGGTTGAGATCTATATTCCAACAGAACTTGATCATGTGGTCACTGGCCTAACAAAACCCTGTATCTCTGAATTTGGCCTCCAGAACAGGGTTAAGTTGACATTTCCCCGTACACTGTTCGGAAGACTGGGGCAGTTCCCTTCCACTTATATATTTAACTTGTTCTAAGAAAAATTGTCTCACTCTCCCAAAACTGTGCAGACCACTGACCTATGGGTATGAACAGTCCATACACAGACAGATAGTCAAACACCATGTCAGAACCAATTAAAACCTCTCACTAAATGATTTGATGTTTTTACTGCAATCCAAATTCTAATATTTCTGCACTTGTTCCCTAAAGGTGTGATTTTTCTACTTTGTTGCTAAGCTAGGATTTACTAACACAGTGTGCTATCTGTGTAGAGCCAAGTGAACCACATGAGGTTAAAACCCACAACACTGACACTGTTCAGGGAAAGATTTGTTGGTTTGGTCAGTCAGGTTGACCAAAGTATTGCTGCTGATCAGATATTATTTGGATGGTTTGTTACTCCTTGGGTAGCTACCTAGCCTCGTTGTTGTTAGCAGATGTGGGGAGAGTGTCCCAACTTACGGTAGCTGTGACCTAGTGCAAGTGGACCAAAAGTATTTGGACATCTGTGCTATTCTGTTGTATTCAATATATTGTATACGTATTACGTGGATTGTGTTAGGAAACAAAATGACAAACCAAGTGGCATTTATTTTAAACAGGTCATACTGAGACTGTCCTGACTTTTTAGGCAAAGTATTCTTTCAAAGATTGCTGAAGAGCTTCAGGTTGTTTTAGTTTGAGAAATTTCTTTGCAGGTGTGCCTTTGTACACTTCTGAGTTCATGATCCCATCAATGAACAAAAGCTCACTGACACCACTGTAAGAAAAACGGCACCAGACTTTGACGTTTCCACCTCTGTTCTTAACTATTAGTGCAGACTGGACAGAAGTTTTCTCCAGGCTTTCTCCACAGAAAGTCTACTATCAGTTCAATGTTGTGCTAAAACTGTTTTTCTCTGAAACAGATATCATTTTTAAAGCATTTTCAAAAAGTAGCCTAAAAAACCATTAAATGATTCTTTGCAACATGAAAAGCTTCTGTAAATAACCATATACAACATATTCTTTATCAATAAGAAGAGGCAAAGAACCATTAATTATGCAAAGGGTTCTTTGAGTATTCATGGTTCTTTACAGTATACTTGCATACTGTTTCCTCCTCTTCATGTTGTCTTTCCCCCTGGCCAAACTTCTTCTGTTGCTGTTAGCAGAGCTGGGGAAGCAGCCCAGATCTTTGCTTAAGTGAAGGTTTTTTTACTTGGGTAAAGTAGTGACACAAGTTCAAATAAAAGCTCCTTCCCAAATAAACAGCTTGAGCAGATGAACAAAATGATCAGTCCAAAAAATTACTTAACCCTTGTGTGGTGTTTATGTTACTCAGTGGTCTGTTGGACCCACTGCATTACTGTTTTTATGTGGCCAGCGTAGGGTTCTCCTTTAGCAGCTGTAGCCAGTCAGCACCCTGTCCATGTTGTCCACACACACACTAACAGGAGGCCATGTAGGAGGAGAACAGAGTGGACACAGCACATCCACTCTTTTATCCTCCGCAGGTTAACCCAACACCACATGTGTAATATAAATGTTTATGGGGCTTACAGTGTGAAGGTACTGTGTTATTGTATATGATCTTCACTGAAATAATAATAAATCGCATCATTTTTTTCTTTTGGAAAATAATAAAAAAATGGGTCCCACAGACCTGAACACCAGCAAGGGTTAAGAAGTGAACAACTTGGAGAACTGCAGTATTACTTCTTAGTAGCCTAAATCCAGTAGCCTAAATCCAAAAGTAACACAAAAAGGAATTAGTAACTAAATGTGAATGGAAATACTGCAACTAAGTAAAGAGAAGACCCTTTTCTCACTAATACCTGATTAGAAGTGAAAGTATTATGACTTAAAAATATTTGAGAGTACAAATCCATCAATAGTTTGTTTATTAAAATTTCTATTAATTTTTAATATTTTGTAACTAGTTATTACGCACCTCTGGTCCTTGGCTTGGGAATATAGTAACTAACTACATAGTTACTGCATAGATCTAACTAACCTAAATCCATAAATTAGCTCTATACCTTTTGTAACTGAATATAACCATATTTAGTTTGGCAGTCCAGTTAATTAGCAATTTCTTAAATCACTCACTTCAAAGAGCGCGCATTACTCAATCAAATAACTTGGAAGCTGTTAACACAGTTGTGTAGAACAATTTGACAAAACATTTTTAAGTCATTTCATCTTTTTGAGTGCATTTTGTCCCATCACTTCAGAGTCTTTCAACTGCAGATATACGAGGAAGTGATGGTGTCAAAAGAAATACCAAAAATAATTAGACAATACATATGTTTAGTCCACCAAGCACTTAGAGGAACACCTCCTTGTAGCTCCACTTAGTTCTACAGGTACAGAATGCAGTCCATCTGTTTCTCTGCATAATTTGCCAGTCGCCTTTCACCCTGTTTTTCAAGGGTCAGGACACCCCCAAGGACCCTCACAGAGCAGGTATTATTTGGGTGGTGGATCATTCTCAGCACTGCAGTGACAGTGACGTGGTGGTGTGTTAGTGTGTGTTGCTGCAGGAGTTTTTAAATACCTCAGTGTCACTGCTGGACTGAAAATAAACCATCAACCAAAAATATCCAGCCAACAGCGTCCTGTGGGTAGCGTCCTGTGACCACTGATGAAGGACTAGAAGGATGACCAACACAAACTGTGCAGCAATAAACGAGCTACTGTCTTTGACAAGATAGGAGTGTCTGTTAGTGACAGTGAGTGGGCGACTCCAGCACCTTGTACCAGCACAACACACACTAACATGGCACCAGCATGTCAGTGTCACTGCAGTGCTAAAAATGATCCACCATCCAATACCTGCTCTGTGGTGGTCCTGTGGGGTTTCTTACCTTTGAAGAACAGGGTAAAAGGGTGCAACAAAGTATGCAGAGAAACAGATGGACTACAGTCTGTAATTGTAGAACTGCGAACTGCAACTATATGGTAAGTGGAGCTGATAAAACAGACATGCTACTGATAGTGCTTGGTGAGTGTATATAAATGAGTATCAGTAACATTTATCATTGCATTATAGATCAGATATACAAGAATGGCATGTAGACATTCATTACAAATATCAATAGTATGTATAGTTCTAAATACACTCAGTTAAAGATGTGTTGCATTCAAACAGGAGGGAAAAAACATTCTTATCTTTTAATGTGAGTCAAAGGGCCATTGGTATTTTCAGATGGTGTTAAAATAAAAGTGGATTTATGAGGCTTTGACAGCGATGGATGATTGTTGACTTGGTCTGCCCCTTTATGCTCAGATTTTGCATCACACTCACAGCCCCAGAACAGTGCGTTTGTATGTTTTTCTGTCTCAATCTCACACTGTTTTCCCTTCACAGGTCGAGCTGCAGGCGGAGCATGACTGACGTGCCTTTCCTCTTCTCCTGTGAAGCTTGTGTTTAGATCTTTGTGGTGATTGCTTGTTTCTCCTGACAGCTTCAGCGAGTCACCTCACAACTCCCTTTCTCCAATTAAGACATCCCTTTGAGATGGCAGAATTAGACCAACATACAAAAAAAAGAATAAAATAAAATAAAATAACAATGTGGACTTTCAGCTTTTCTTGTGCTGCTGTGCAGCATAACCATGAAGCAAGTTCAGTGAAGTGGCAGCCTCTTTTTTATTTTAATAACATACTGTCTAGAGCCACACAAAGGCAAATTGTAGGTGGGATGCACTCGTTCTTTGGGCTGCATTGGCACCGTTCACTATTTCTTTTGAGTAGGAGGTTCAAAAACACACACATATACACAGAGAGAAAGGACTAATCCAATATGTCAATTTCTCCTTCCCACACTCTTCCTCTGCTCACCGGAGGAGTGCGTAATACCTGCAGAGGGATTCTGATCGCTCTCCCTGGACTCTACAGCCAGCAGGCCTGCTTTAGAGAATTACTGCATTTGCCACAAAGCAAGAGAGAGAGAGAGAGAGAGAGAGAGAGAGAGAGAGAGAGAGAGAGAGAGAGAGAGAGAGAGAGAGAGAAGGGAGGGATCATTACTGCTCAGTATAAAGAGGATTAGCATTTAGTCAAGGCTTCTCAGGCTCTAGAGTGGAAACAGATTAAGCACCTCAAAATGTGAGGAATAAAGCAAATATAGACATTTGGTTTTGACTTTGTCCTGTAATACAGCATCAAGAAGCACTTCACTTAAATGGCCGGATGAATTTCCCACTGTTTTTGACTGGTATCACTCTAGAAACTTCCAGTAATATATACGCCACTTTAGCAGGCCTTAAAACATTTAAATACCCATAATTGGTCAGAGTATATTGAATTGCAGATCATTTACATTAAAGAAGAATGGCTCTTTAGTAAACCAGCCATTACTGGGGAATGCTTGGCTAATTCCTATGACACAGCAGCAAAACATAACCCATATGCTATCTGCTCTGGATGCACGTCTGGCTGACTTGCTGCATCTGCAGATGTGTGGTTTGGGATTGCAGATAGTGTCATGTCTGCGCTCTAATGACTAAACCAGCTGGGTGACCCCTGTCACCACCAGTTCACTGCAAACGCTGCTGCTGTATCTCACATTCTCGATACGTCATCTCCAACAGCCTCCGCTGTCACTGTCCACAGGCATGGGGTCTTCCGAACACAGTAGGAGATCCTGAGTAAATCCGTAGCCAAAGAAGTGAAACAGTGATGTGTTGTACACCAGAGAAGGGGACTTGAGTCACACTCAAGTTGCAATACTGACTGACCTATGATCCAGCTTAGACTAACGATTTGTGAAATTTCATCCTGATAAAAAGGAATAATTGAATAAAACCTTACTTGTGCCACCTTCACTGTCTTTTTCGCTGCATTCACAGTCATTACTGCAATGCCATTTGCCTACAGGTTAGAGACATCAGGTGTGATATCTCTCCAAATGATAGTGTTTCGTTGTAGAAAACCTTCAGTCTGACAGATAGAATGAAGCTCTACATGAAGTAAATGAGGTGCTTCAAGAAAAGAGGCAAAACAGCTTGAAAAAGCTGGCTAGCATGTAGTCTGGATAGCAATTATGCTAGCTAGCATAGTAGTTCATTTAGCTGAAGCTGTGAGCTAATCTAGCTGGCGTTTTAGTCCTTTATAGGCAATCCTTTAAAGCGCACTAAAGTTTCTGGATTAGCTATACTTGATATACAAACTATAGATTAGCCCACCATTTTAAGCTGCTTTGCCTCTTTACAACAAACACTGCGCTTACTGCATGTAACTATCTGCACTACTATCACAAAATACTTCAGTACGATTTACTTTTTGTACAATGCAATGCCTGCAGCTAATAATAAGACTAAAAAAGTTCTCTCAGACTTGCATTTGCCAGAGATTCAAGATTCAACTCAGACTTGCATGAAGCAACATCTCTGTTGTACACTGTACAAATAAAGTTTCAAAGAAACAGGGCGCATATTAATCAAACTACTCAGAGCATGAATGAACATCTGAGATCAGTTTATGCCTTTTTATGTGTCACTGTATATGATTCAATAAAACGGTTGAGGCCTGATTTGGATCAGAATCCTTATATCGAAATGGTCCCAGAAAGACTGTCGCCCACATGTTTTCCTAGTTTTTTTTTTTCTTGAAAGCATGAAGACGGTCTTTTAGGCCTTTCAATAAACATTTGAACCTTGTATGATCTATTTCTCATGAGTATTTTCTTGGCAGCACCAGCTTTGTTGGCTAGAAAACCATCTAACCTAACTTTCTCAACTAATTGATATAGAGTCTGTACTTCATATGGAGGTTCTTTGCTTACTTTAGTCTAAGGCCCCCTTTGTAGACAGTAAGTGCCACTGGGCACCCCTTTCTCTATTACCACCTGTTACCTGTTCACCATGACCCCTGGTGATGACCATGTCTTATCAGAACCTTGTCCATTTTGCTGGCTTTCTCTGCGGCTGCTGCTGACCTGCACATTCAGTGGTCCTGTTTTATGACATTACAGGTAAGCTGTAAAGTAGGTGCAGTATGGATTTGAGTAACATCTATTATTTGTACCACTTTTTAGACACAGCTGAAGCAGATACAAAACACTAAAATTAAAGTAGTAGAGAAAGAAATTCTGGTATTTTTTACAGAACCTAGTTTTGAGAACATTATGAAAAAAAAACAATTCAGAACAAAAAAGTTTTTTCCAAACGTATCATATCCAAAAGTAGTAGAAGTAGTAGTTTTGAGAGTGAGTGTACATCTTCTTATGACACCGCAATATAAACTTTTATACATGCATCCCATTTTCAGAACACACCCACCTTCAAGAGGAAGCACCTGGTCTTGGCTAAACCTGACCATACAAGTCTGGGTGAGACAAGTCATTTCTTATTTTTATTGCTAAATAAACAGTTTAGTGATCAGTTATGAACATGCAATTGGCTATTTCTTATAAAAAGTCACTTGATACAACATGATACAACCACTCTTAAATGTTTTCAGTTTGACGTACACAATAAAAATGAACTTGTTCAGTCAGCTCAATCTGTGTTATGCAATATATTTTACTAACCACAAATATTTTCAGCAAAATAAAGTATACATTTGTTTGTGTGTGTGTGTGTGTGTGTGTGTGTGTGTGTGTATATATATATATAGCCGCACACCTTTTCAAACTAAACGGTTGGTTGGGAAAGCTCAGGAACTGTGTTTTTCTCTCTCGTTGAAGCAGAGGTTGGATTATGATGCAGTGAAAGCGACAATTCTGAGGTCTTACGAACTGGTGCCCAAAGCCTAGATCCTTGACAAAAACCCCCAGCCAGACCTTTGTTGAGTTTGCCAGGCTACTAGGTCTGCTTTAATTACTGCTCAGCAAGCTGATCCATCACTTGAGCATTGTTTTAGTCTAATCAGAGAGAAAAACAAGTCTGAAAAGCCAACTGGTTACGTTATTGAAAGTGGGGTGTTAACGAGTTCATGGTCTCCTGTAAGTTGAGTTGGTCAATGTGATGAGGTGCACCAGATAGTGGTTCCTGCTCCTTATAGAGCGCTAGTTTTGTCCTTGGCCCATGACCATCCCCTTTCTGGTCATCTAGGTATCAGAAAAACAGTACAGCGTATTTTGGAGCACTTCTTTTGGCCTTCCATCAAGTCTGATGTTGTTCGTTATTATCATTCCTGTAATACCTGTCAGATTGTTGGAAAACCAAACCAGTCTATTCCCCCCTGTGCCTCTGTGCCCCATACCTGCAGTAGGAAAACCATTTGAAAGACTGTTAATTGATTTCCTGAAGACATTCCTTTGCATTCCTTTAAATCAAAATCAGTAATCAGGGCTTTGATTAAGTTTTGCACTACATTTGGTCTGCCTAAATGCATACCGTCGGATCAAGGATTGAAATCCATGTCTAAGCTGTTTTCTCAGGTAGTCAGTGAACTCAACATTAAACACAATGTGTCAAATCCGTACCATCCTCAGTCACAAGGCGCACTTGAGCGTTTTCATCAAATATTTAAAAACATGTTGAGAACCTACTGCTTTGAGACTGGCAAAAACTGGGATGAGGGAGTGCCTCTACTTTTGTTTGCTATTCGTGACGATTGATTTTTGGTTGCTCAGTCCGTGGCCCTCTTAGGGTACTTTATGAACAGTGGTTGTCTCCTCCTTCGGCTTCTGGTGATAAAGTGCTTGGCTTTGTTTCTAAGCTTTGTGAGCATCTGCAATTAGCTCGACAATTAGCAAAACAGAATCTGTATTCCTCTCAGGTGGCAATGAAAAACCGCTATGATCGTAAAGCCACTAACTAAACATTTAATGTTGGTGATCATGTCCTTGCTCTCCTACCTATTACTGGCTCTGCCTTACAGACGCACTTCTGCGGTCCTTATAAAATAACCAAGAAGCTATTGAGCACTAATTATGTTCTTGCAACGCCTGACCATCACCATAAGTTTCGCATGACCCATGTGAACATGTTTAAAGCTCTATGTGACTTGTTGTACTGATGTAAATGTAAATACCCCTAGTTCTCCCCTGCCTCCTTCCCATTTATCTGTTTCACTAGCAGCAGCTTCAGTTAGTGAATATGCACCTGAAACTGATAACCTCCACTTGGGCAGAAACTGTCTCCCTTGTGCTTGCCATTCTAACTCCCTCAAAATACAATGTGTCAAAGGGAAGCTGTCCGATTTACCATTAGCTGCATAGTCTGACCTAAAATCCCTATTTGATAAATTTCCCTCTCTGTTTTCAGACATTTCATCTCAAACTTCTTTCCTTCAGCACGATATTGATGTCAACGGACATTCACCCATTAGGCAGCACCCATACTGCATTAGCCCACATAAACGGTCACTCTTACAGCAAGAAACTGAGTACTTACTGGAAAATGGATTTACAGTTCCCAGTAACAGCCCATGGTGTTCCCCTTGCCTTCTGGTCCCGAAACCTGACACAACAAACAGGTTTTGCACTGATTACAGAAAAGTAAATGACATTACAGTCCCAGATTCTTTTCTTCTACCACGAATGGAAGAATGTAGTTGATCGAGTTGGCTCTGCCAAGTTTGTGACCAAATTAGACCTACTGAAAGGCTACTGGCAGGTTCCTCTAACCTCTCGTGCCTCTGACATCTCTGCATTTGCTACCCCAGATACAATCTTGCAGTATACCGTAATGCCTTTTGGTTTATAAAATGCCACAGCATAAAATGGCTGGTTACTATCGTTGCTTTTGCAAGAATTTTTCTGACCTTGTTTTGCCACTCACCAATTTCCTTTGTAAAATCCATCCTTTTGTTTGGTCCCCTGCATGCCAGTCTGTGTTTGATTCTGTGAAAGCTTTGTTAAGTAGCTCCCCTGTTCTAGCCATACCTGACTTTGATAAGCCATTTAAATTGGAAGTATATGCCAGTGGTACCGGGGCTGGTGCAGTCCTCCTACAAGAAGATGCCCTTGGAATTAATCATCCCCTTTGCTACTTTTCAAGGAAATTTGTTAAGCATCAGCCTACAGTACTATCGAGAAGCAAGCCCTTGCGCTCCTCCTTGCACTGCAACACTTTGAGGTTTACCTTGATAGTAGTTCGACTCCTCTTATAGTTTATACAGATCATAACCCCCTAGTATTTCTACAGTGCATGTCTAACACCAATCATCGTCTGATGCGCTGGTCTCTAATACTCCAAGGTTTTAATCTCACTATCATTCACAAAAAGGGGACTGACAATATTGTTGCTGACACTTCTTCTAGATGCTAAGGTTTTGTTTGTTGTGTGAATGGGTTCACACTTATGGGGGGGAGTGTAATGCCTTGTGTTGTCGCGTGGTTTGTGTTTTTTCTGCACTCATTCCAGATTCCATCCCATAACTTCCCCCTTGCTGTTACCGGACCCTGCTGCTGATCCATTCCATGGTTTCATCTCCCCCCACCTGCTTAAAGAGGCCCAAGATGGCTGAGACTCCAGGAGACTTCATCATTGTGTCACTTGCTTTTATGTATATTCTGTTACCATTCCCAGTTCTGCTTGTTACTGATCCTGCTTGTTTTGACTATGATTTAGCCTGACCCTAAATACTGTATATCTCTTGTATGTTTGTAAATAGTCTGTGAACCGGCTGTAGGGAGTGGTTGCCATTTTGTTTGGGAATGAGTTTGTCTGTGTGTTTGGTTAGTGAGGGAGGAAGGTTAGGACACTGTCTTTTATTTCTTTTTGTTTGTATGTAGGGAAGGTAGTTTGTGTTGTAAAGTTAGTGTGGGTTTGTTTGCTTGTTTTGGCCTGGGCCATTCCTGAGGTTGTTGGCGGTGTGTAAATCTACTGTTGTTTTCATCTTAGTTACATAATACAGTCTTGAACTTAATAGTTGCATTTGGTGTTTCATCACTCACTCACATCGCCACATCTCACTCTTTCATATTGTTACTGCCTGACCTAGACCAGGTCATAACAATATATATATATATATATATATATATATATATATATATATATATATATTATATTTGGGGCAGTCGTGGGCTGGAGGTTAGGGCCCTGTGACCGGAAGGTTGCCGGTTCCATCCCCAGGGCTGAAGTCCATGACTGAGGTGTCCTTGAGCAAGACACCTAACCCCCAATTGCTCCCCGGGTGCCATGGGGCTGCCCACCGCTCCGGGCAAGTGTGCTCACTGCCCCCTAGTGTGTGTGTTTTCACTAGGGTGTATGTGGTGTTTCACTTCACGGATGGGTTAAATGCGGAGGTGGAATTTCCCCGGTTGTGGGATCAAAAAAGTATAACTTAATCTTAAACTTAATCTTAATCTTAATATAATGCAGTTAACACATAACCCACACATGCACAAGTGGAAAGATAGCAAACTCAAGTCAAACATAATCAACAGGCTGAACATGTGTGATTCTCCAGGTAGAATGTATGATCAGTATTCTTACGTAATATCACCTGGAATATTACAGCCCATGACTCTCATTCATGGAAGACGTCAGTTGTATTTTTTCTGCACATGTCAGGCAGTGGATTGAAAACACAATGATGTTTAGTCGTAGAATTGGGCATCAAATGAGGACAGTAGGATGTCCTGGCCAGAGCTGACCTTTCTTGATAGCATGCAGAGAATGGACCCGATAGTGCATTTCACTTGACAACCTTAAACAAATCTACCAAATCACTTTTATTGTGTCAATTGAATGGATCTGCCATGGCTCGAAAAGGCCAGAGTCAAATTCACTCTCTTTAAAATCCATAAAAAACATATTAACATGGACCTCTGGCTGACTGAGTGCTAAAGCTATCAGAAAATCTGTACAGTTGGAGCCGTTACAATCAACCAAATAACATTACAGTCAATTCCAACTTGAAACTTAACAGTTACCAGACCTCCTTGTAGTACTCAAGGCTTCTGGCGCATTCAGCAATGATCAGTGGTATGTTGTTTGTCATTTAGAAATGGCAAGTTTATGTGGAGAAGAAGCTGTATGAGGTACACAAAAATGTAAACAGAGTCACAGAAGCAATTACATAGACATTTACACACACACGCAGAGCCTAAACTTAAGAGTATGCAGCTGTATGCAGCTGTATGCAGCTGTATGCGATACAGCCTGCTACAAAGTGATGGTAATGTTGTAGTCAGAAGAGCATAAGAGAATGTTCCAGTGGTTTTCAATCTCTATCTTTATTATGCTAATGATTACCCTAAACAAGGAACTTTGAAAAGCACAGAAAGCACTGTGCCCCCTCTAGATTATCTCCAGATGTGTACATTGTTAACAAACTGTCAAGTTCAGTCTCAACCATGTTATGTTTAGGGCCAGAGTGAGGGTTAGGAGTAGGTTTTAACCCTTTAACAGCACTGTAAAACCTAGCTGCACATCTTAAAGAAAGAATTAAGTTAACACAACTTAAATACTACAGAAGGTTGGAGTAGCTTAATATGAAGATTTCAAACTAACTCAAAAATGACCTGTTGAGATGATAACTCAGTCATTTAAAGTAAGATCTTTTTTATTAAGTTAAGATAAATTCATTTAAATGTATTATATTCTATGGAAGCTATGGACTGGCCCACCCATTCCCCAGACCTGAATCCGATTGAGCACATCTGGGACATCATGTCTCGCTCCATCCACCAACGCCACGTTGCACCACAGACTGTCCAGGAGTTGGCGGATGCTTTAGTTCAGGTCTGGGAGGAGATCCCTCAGGAGACCATCTGCCACCTCATCAGGAGCATGCCCAGGCATTGTAGGGAGGTCATACAGGCTTGTTGACTTGTTTTAAGGACATCACATCAAAGTTGGATCAGCCTGTAGTGTGTTTTTCCACTTTAATTTTGTGTGTGACTCCAAATCCAGGCCTCCATTGGTGAATAAATTTGACTTCCATTGATGATTTTTGTGCGATTTTGTTGTCAACACATTCAACTTTGTACAGAACAAAGTATTCCATGAGAATATTTCATTCATTCAGATCTAGGATGTGTTATTTGAGTGGTCCCTTTATTTTTTTGAGCAGTGTATGTATGCACCCTTATAATTACTGACTGTTTACTCCATTAGTCCCGGTTTTAGTATTCAGAATTAGCTAAAAGTGAAACAAACTGTTAAAAGTGTTAAAAGTGATGGATGCCAGGGACATGAAATAGACTTGATGTCTGTCAGGAATAGATGGTCATCTCAGCATAAGCATGTTCTAAAATTTTGTAGCTAAAACATCAGTTGATTCAACATCTGAGCTGTTGGGTGTTCTGTATCAGTAGACAGCATAAATGTTTACATTTAAATGATTCAGACTTCTTCTGAGTTTCTTATAACTTTATTTGGATGATTTCAGACAAGCAAACAGGATCTTTAAGTTGAATCAACTTATTACAATATAGTTTAGACTTTGCAGCTTCACTTGATCAATGTTTGGTCAATACAACCTTCTTGAGTAAAACCCACTTCGTTCCTATTGGCTCTTGATACCATACATTTGCACATTGGGCGTGTCTTTCTGCCTTGTTTCCTCTGCTGTTTCTGTGTTGTCATTCTTTCTAGCCTGCCTTCCCTTGGGTGTATACTTATTTTCTGGACTTTGAGGTCAGTACTGAATGCAAATCAGCATTGAGAAACCTGAATTACCAAGTTTCCACTTGTTGAATGTAGTTCTGTGGTAGTGAAATATCACAGAAACTACTTTTGCACTTTGGGCCACGTTGTCAGTTTTTGGCAAAATGGCGAAAAGTAAAATGAAGTTGAACAAAACAGACATTAACAGATAACAATGTCATTATTGTTCTTTTGTTGTATAATATGAATTTGTTACAATGATGATCTAGTTTAGCCTAGCAGTGAATTAAATTTACAATTTCTTAGTTGTATTGAGTTAGTACAACTATAACATAAGTCCAAAATACTCATTTTAAAATCAACAAAATCAATGAAGTTAGTTCAAATAACTCCATTTACATAAGTGTATAAAACAAGAGGCACATGTCATTCATATTCAGTTTAGAGATTTATTTATTGTCAAAGGATTTGAGTTATTTAACTTAAACCATTTAAGCCAATCGGTTGCCTCAAACCATTAGAGTTGACTTAACTCATCAGGTTTTACAGTGTGGCTGCTCAACCACATGGTTACATACATTTCACATTGTAATTCAAAGCACGAGGGGATCACAAATCCATCTCCAACTGTACATATTATTGCACATGATTGCAATGAGCATGTTAATGAGCATGTAATTACACAGGGATATCTGTATTGTTTGACACATGGCTTTGAATACAAAAAAATGACCTAACTTCACCCACTGACTCCCCAGAAAATGAGTCATTTAGGCAAAATATCAAAGATCAGCAAGAAATGACACAGACACATTATAAATAACACCCCTCTCTTCTCATGATGAAGTATAATATTACCATTACCTATAAATGTCTGAGGCTTGATAAAGCCCGTGTGACTGTGCAGCAGAGAGGCACATTAGAGGTAATTAGCCTACAGCTGCACAGTGCTTTCTGTAGCTCATTTACTGTTAGCATTAAGCTCTTCCCAGTCACATAGGCTATATACAAGATAAATACGTTTGTGAATCCTTAAAAAAAAGTGTATCAAATCAGTCTTTAAGGATCTAGCACTGTCAAAGAGTTGCTAGAGTTCAAAAGCATTCAAAAATATAACAGCAGTGTTGTAATGTTTTATGCTGTTGTGTGTTCAGAAAATTAGAGCATGTGCACAAAAGCTTCACAGGACCTTATTCGTTTTGGACTCACTCAGCAGTGCCCTCTAGTGTTTGATAAACCCACTGACATCACTGAGACACCACTGAGTGGCAATTCCCCACCTTACACATTCTCTGGTATTAACACAGATGGTCTTTTGTCTATTGGTTGGACAGTTCTTTTCTGATTACAGTAAGAAAGTATTTTGGACATATATGTGGTTTCTAGTTGGTTTCATTTTTTCCATGCTGTTTCCTGAACGAATGGCTTTTCTCCAATTATTTCTGGGTCAATGCAAAGAAGTCAGCCTCTGAAATCTGGAGCACCTTGTCAGGAAATTCAATTTTAGTCTCCTTCCCTTTGTTTTGCTTCTCAAAGTAAATATGTGTAACCGGAGACATTAAATATGTGTAACCGGAGACATCTTTTTCCTTTTTAAAAAGAAATGTTTGCTGAGTCCACGGTGATTTCAGTCTGCACTGTCCACACAAAGCACGCTGCCGCCGGTGAAGTGAATGGATGACAATAAGCCTTTGTGAGTATTTGGAAGCTGTTACAGAAAAAGGGTGAAGAATAATACTGTGACACACACACATACATGTGCATGTTACGATTAATCAGTGCTGTAGGTGTGAAAGCAGATCGGAAGGACAGAAGCAGCAGAAGGGGGAAGAAGCTCAGGACACTGGTGGTGAAATCTGAGCACTATGTCTCCCTTGCGTGAAGCTGCTGCTGGCTCTCTCAGCTCTAACACTGTAACATAAAAACCAGACTTTCAGTCCTTAATATTAAACTTCATTCAGCTGCTCTTGGAAAACTTGTACATGAAAGGAGGCATCTCTAAAACAAATACACTCTCCTATATTACTACATCTGCTCTCAACAACCATTAATGTAAAATGTCTGCTTAATTACAGTTGTTAAGTTGTGCAGAGTGGTTTGGTGTGAAATACTTAATTCTAGAGAAACTTCTTTAAACTAAGTTGTTTACAGTGGTGGTGATAGAAATCAAACATCTGAAGAGCTTAAAGCATTTAGAAGCTCGCTTACGAGAAAGTAATTACATTAATTAATATGTTGCCTGATGTCTGGGACATTGTTTTACAATATTTTTAAGATTTGGTTTTGGCCTAAACTAAATATTTTTAGTTTTATGCAGGACTTTGTAAGGCAAATGAGTCTCCAGAGAAAACTTTTCAGATTTACTGCTACTTTACACATTATCTAAAACAACTTAAGACACTTGTACAACCCCAATCCAAGAAGTTGGGACATTGTGGAAAACATAAATAAAAACAGAATACGATGATTTGCAAATCCTTTTCAATCTATATTCAATTGAATACACTACAAAGACAAGATATTTAATGTTCAAACAGATAAACTTCTATTATTTTTTGTAAATATTCACTCATTTTGAATTTGATGCCTGCAACACGTTCCAAAGAAGTTGGGACAGGGGTGTGTTTACCACTGTGTTACATCACCTTTCCTTTCAACAACACTCAATAAGCATTTGGGAACTGAGGACACTAACTATTGAAGCTTTGAAGGTGGAATTCTTTCCCATTCTTGCTTGATGTACAACTTCAGTTGCTCAACAGTCCGGGGTCTCCACTGTCATATTTTGCGCTTCATAATGCTCCACACATTTTCAATGGGAGACAGGTCTGGACTGCAGGCAGGCCAGTCTAGTACCCGCACTCTTTTACTACGAAGCCACGCTGTTGTAACACGTGCAGAATGTGGCTTGGCATTGTCTTGCTGAAATAAGCAGGACATCCCTGAAAAAGTCATTGCTTGGATGGCAGCAAATGTTGCTCCAAAACCTGTATGTACCTTTCAGCATTAATGGTGCCTTCACAGATGTGCAAGTTACCCATACCCACGCCGGCAGCGTTTCTGGGTGTTGTTGATATGTGGCTTTTGCTTTGCATGGCAGAGTTTTAACTTGCACTTGTAGATGAAGCGATGAACTGTGTTCACTGACAGTGGTTTTCTGAAGTGTTCCTGAGCTCATGTGGGAATATCCGTTACAGAATGATGTTGGTTTTTAATGCAGTGCCACCTGAGGGATCGATGGTCACGGGCATTCAATGTTGGTTTTCTGCCTTGTCACTTACTTGCAGAGATTTCTCCAGATTCTCTGAATCTTTTGATGATATTATGGACTGTAGATGATGAAATCCCTAAATTCCTTGCAATCGCATGTTGAGAAACGTTGTTCTTAAACTGTTGGACTATTTGCTCATGCAGTTGTTCACAAAGTGGTGAACCTCGCCCCATCCTTGCTTGTGAATGACTGAGCCTTTCAGGGATGCTCCCTTTATACCCAATCATGACACCTGTTTCCAATTAACCTGCTCACCTGTGGAATGTTCCAAACAGGTGTTTTTTGAGCATTCCTCAACTTTCCCAGTCTTTTGTTGTCCCTGTCCCAACCTCTTTGGAATGTGTTGCAGGCATCAAATTCAAAATGAGTGAATATTTGCAAAAAACAACAAAGTTTATCCGTTTGAACATTAAATATCTTGTGTTTGTAGTGTATTCAATTGAATATAGGTTGAAAAGGATTTGTAAATCATCATATTCTGTTTTTATTTATGTTTTACACAACGTCCCAACTTCATTGGAATTGGGGTTATAGATTCACGAGTGGTTTTGGATAGTAAATAAAATGGCTGTATATGTGTTGTAGACATCATGGCTCCTGGTTCATCATCATCATTGCAAAGAAATCAGTATCAGTGTTGACATGTTTCTCTACAGTGAACCATTTAAAAACTCTAGAATGGAGGGAACATTTCATATTAAACCATCTAAACCAACCAAATCTGAATCACTTTGGGTGCATCTTTATGGAATCTTTTAAAAAGTGGTAGAATTCTCTGTTAAGTTACTAACAATCGTGGGCTCGAGGTTAGGGAATTAACTCCCGATCCCCAGAGCTGACTGTACGTGAATTAAGTGCCCTTGAGCAAGACACCTAACCCCCAACTGCTCCGTGGCCACTGTGGATAGGGCTGCCCACCGCTCTGGGCAAGTGTGCTCACTAGTGTATATATGGTGTTTCACTGCACGGATGGGTTAAATGTGGAGGTAAATTTTCCCTTTTGTGGGACTAATTAGGGTCACTTAGTCTTAATCTTAACATGTAAGAACAAACATTCTTTTAAATAATTGTGAATCATACCAAAGAATCAAATCATGGTGAAATTTGAGATTTCATGATGCATTGCATTGATTTCTAAAGAATTGTAATGTAACAATCACTGGTCAGAGATTCCACCCTCTATAGTAAATGAACTAATGCTGCAGGAGTGTAAGTGTAGCAGAGTAAGGATTCAGAAGCAGATGTCCTTCAATTTTAAGAGTGTCCAGACTGTGTAATTTGAGAAAAAAAAAAGCAGGGAGAGGAGGAGGGGGGAAGGCTGCTGTGAATGGGGAAGAGTTTGTTTACTTAGAAATTCATATCAGTGTGAACTAGAGCTTGACAATCTTGAACAGTTAAGCTTAATGCTGCAGTAGAGCTGCTACTTGGAGCTTATTCATTTCATTAGACAGTCTTCCTAACGATGTCTATGATTTTTCTCCACATTTAATTTTTATAAGATTCTGTATGAATTATCTGCAAAACCAGACAAAAGGAAAGAGAAACAAGGGAGAAAAGGAAGGGAGAGATAGAATAACAAGACAAGGAACAAGGAACAGATGGAGAAAGAAGAAACATTATCTTAAGCAACCGATAAAGTGCCTAAAATCAGAGAAAACATGAGATTTCACTTGCTGTCAGATCTATCTATAAAGATTAAACAGTGACATATAATGTGCTAACCCCAGTTAATACTTTCACACTTCCCCAGTGTATGTAATGATACTCTAATTGTTTTACCATTTAGCCAAAGAGTAATATTCTGATACAAATATATATTTATAGCCAACAATTTGCAGCTCCTCTATTTCTTACTGCACTCTTCAGCAGTTCTATATATGAGAAGTTCAGCAATAATGTAACCTGTCTGCCAGCACAGTTATTGCGAGGCCTGTAATAATAAAAAAATGAATATTAGAAGCGTTAGCCCATATGTGCCTCCTGGATCAACCCAACACAATTCCTTTCATTTCTGTCCCATCAAAACATTGTAACTTTTTGCTTGTTCTTTTCTCCATTTTTTGAAAATTCCAGCTGCTGTTTACATTACACCTGCAGTGCTTCTGAAAACCTTTCAATAAACGAAAAGTGCAGGTATTAAGAACTTGGAATTTAAAGAACCTCCCTATAATGTAAATGTTCTTTACCAATTCAAGGTGGTTGTCCTTGAAGCTTTACATTATGGTTGCTGTAACAAATTAAACTTAGCTGAAATCAAAGTAACTTATTACTTAACTTTCTTGTATATACTTTACTTGTCTCTGAAACTTTAGTCAGTCAGTAAACAATTCGTAAGAATTTGTTATTAGTCAACCCCCACCCCCACTAACTTTGTGGACCTAGTAATACATGACTACAGCATTGATGGGGTTCAATCTCACAACCTTCTGATATTGGGGTGAATGTTGCACCACATGTCACTAGATGCCACATTTTAACGTTAAAACAAACATTTTTTACCCTGTGTTCAACATTTCTGGACAGAAATCTGGGCAACTTCTTGGCTTGCTATGTGGTGCAACTAACTTATTAAAAAGATAATGATGCACCTTAAAATTTTCAGTTTAACCTCAAATAACTAAATTCTGTTAGCTTTGTTGCATAACTTTTAGTGATTATTCCTGATCCTAAAAGGTTGTGAGTTTGTATTCCAGTGATGACACAACCACTGAGAGTCCAGGGGGGAAAAAGCTTGGTGGGACTGTGTAATGAAAAGAGTCCCAGCCAGTTGAGGGACTGAGTATTATAACTTTTATACTGTTTACCTAACTTAGATGCAAAACTAAAAAAGTGAATGATTTTAACAGTGTGGCAGTTGAAAAAGTTTTTAAAAAGGTTCTCCAAACTTATGTATCCCATTTACAAAAATTACTCTCTAAAGAACCATTCATTTTAGAGTTTTTCAGGATAGTAAAAGTGCTCCAGAAAACCTTTGATTTAATGAATTAAAGTTTAGAGTTCATTTTAAAGTTAAGAGCATGTTTTTACTTATCCTAGAATGTTTCCATTTTGGAGATGAGATTTTTTTATGAGGACATTTTGACTCTTCTGAGAGAGAGAGAGAGAGAGAGAGAGAGAGAGAGAGACAGAGAGAGACAGAAGAGAGAGAAAAAAAGGAAAAAGTTGGTCAGCTCCTTCTCCAGGGGCATTGCAGGGCAGGGCTGTGTGTGTGAGGGGTGTGTGCAGTAGGGGCGGTGGGTGGACCCTCTGGACAGTTTTGGGGGGGTACAGGGTGTCATTTTGGGGCCTGGCTGATCCGCCCCCTCCATGAGAACACCCTGAGCAGACGGTCGGATCTGTAAACGCGGGTGAGCTCTGTGAATGGAGAGCTAGACACTGAGACTGGGACTGCATGGACAACATGAGAGCGCTGCGGCTGCTTGTGTGTGCTCTACTGCCCCTGCTCTGCTTGCCCCAGACAAGCCACGGAGGTAAGAGAGCTAAACTAGCCCACAGTCCAGAAATAACCTTTACTTAGAGCTGCATAGATGACGCTGAGCTCAGGCTGAAACTGCACTGAGAAAGTTTGCAAACTTTTCTCAGTGTCATTGCTTTGTGCTGAATAAGTCACATCTGTACAGTCTGACCTTTAAAAGCGTGGCTGTGTGAGGCGGCTGAGTCATGTGAAGTATGAATGGAGTACAGACAGGAGGCTGCACGCGTGTGTGTGAATGTGATGGTAAAGCTGTATGAAATGTCAGCATCATCACTTACACACTTAAACTCCAGGCTTATTATTCAGTGATTCATCTTATGGCTCACTATTTAGTAGCTACAGTGTCAAATAAATAGTTATTGTACAGCTATATTTCATTCATTAAGGTACACTTAAACATACAAGAATGGTCATTAAGGTCCAATCGTGCAACTTCAATATGCTTTACGAGTACACTGCGTTCACTTTCCTTGGGCAGAGATCAATATTTGAGATGTTTTAAAATAGAACCACAGTAGAAACATAGTCAAGATAAGCTGCATGGAGGCATTGTTACTTAAAAACAGTGATTGTTATGAAATACGGTACAATTATGCTCCCTAACTAAATACACTGAAGACATCCCACCCCAGTGACAGTTCAGTGCCTTTTTTTCTGAGATTATAGTAGAAATTCTGTTAAATAGCTACTATGAAACTAATCTTAAACTGAAACTGCTTATTGAGATGCATTGAGTCAAGTGTTCTTACTCCAGATTAACCCTTTAAACTCCATGACAATTATTCAGTAACTATTATGAAACTAGTAAGTAAGTTATGTGGTGATGATGGTGAAGAAATGAAATATGCAATTATGCAAAGTTGAAAAACAAGCTGCCAATGAGTGGTTTGTAATGAGTCTTAGGTGGGCTTTTTGGGTGGGCATTTGACTGGTGTGTGTGACGTGTAGGTGAGTAAGATTTTACTGTTAGAGGTGGAGTTAATGTGAGAGAGGTGGCAGAAGTAAGACTCAGTCAGCATTCACCCTTACATTCAGCCTTCAGAGAGAGAGGGGGGCAGAGAGAAATAAAGAGAGAAGGAAAGCAGAGATAGAGAGGGGATCATGAGGAGGGGAAGCAGAGGGAGAGAGAGAGAGAGAAGGAGCAGAACATAGAAAGAGAGGAAGGAAAGGAGGGAAAGAAGGAGAGAGGGGGAATGAGGGAGGGTGAAAAAGGAAAGAAAAAGGAGAGGGAGAAGGAAAAAGGGCGGGAAAAGGGGTGAAGAAAAAGGGAGAAGGGAAAAAAAGGTGAAAGGGAGGGAGAGACAGAAAGAAAGAGAAGAGGGTGAGGGTGGAGGAAAAGAGAGCAAGAAGGAGAAAAAGGAAAGGAAAGAGAGTGAGAGAGAGAGAGAGAAGGAGGAAAAAAGAGGGACAAAGAAAAAAAGAGGTAGCCAGTGTACAATGCTTCCACAGTGCTATTCATTCTCTCTGTCCCTCCCCTCCATTAAACATGTTTCCGCCCAGCCGTTTGAGCGCGTGTGTGTATGGTGTGTATGTATGTGTAGGGGTTTTGGTATCCGGTAGATTGGGGTGGGAACTCCGCCGTGGCCAGCAGCTCTGAGCGGGAGCGTCCAGGCAGAATTAAGAGAGGCTTTGAGGAGCACAGATCAGTACACACAATTCACTCTGGCACGAGCCGCTCTCAGCCGTCCACAGCTGCTGTAGCGCTTTTGTTTCTGCCTCTCCCTCACATCTTCACAGCCACTCTCAGCTCTGCGTGTTAATTAAAAGGGAAGTTAAATGGGTATTAAAGAGGCCTTTATTGAGATCTGATGTCAGGCTTTGGATCATTAGAGTGGCAGCGGATCAAAGCGCTCAGAGAAAGTCTACAGCAGAGGGAGAGGGAGACTCCACTGTCATCTTAATGAGACCCATTCAGGTGTCTGATTGAGTCCTATTCCTTAACTTTGATTTCACTTTCACTGAGGGGTAAAGACAACAATACAAACCATGCTAACTCCCGACAAGAGGTCAGTAAGTGCTGTCAGTCTACCTCAAATGACTAATATAATGTTCTAATTCCTAAACCACATGCAGACCTGTACTCAAATTCCTTGTTCTCATATCTGCACAAGTCAAATATTATATGGATTATTTTGTAGAGCTAATCAAAACCAGAATCATTTGAAATGATATAATGAGAGAAAATTAGTGAATGAACTTTTACAAATGAACTAAGGTGTAACAAAGACAACTGATAATGCTTCAAAAGTTAAAGCATATGCAAAACACTGTTGAGTGTTTTTGTGTACTTGCTACAAGGTCTTTGTGGTATTTAAGCTTGTTTTTATGGCGTAACTTAGTGGTTGTTAGGTGGTTGGTATCCCAGGTGGTTGCTAAGGTGTTCCTAGGCCTTTGCTATGCTATCCCAAGTGGTTGCTATGGTGTTGCTAGGCTGTTGCTATGCTATCCCAGATGGTTGCTAAAGTGTTGCTAGGTAATTGCCATGGTAGTCCAGGAGGCTGCTAAGGTTGATAAGCTAGACTGTCTAGCATATTTATATGATGGTGACATAAGAAAAGTGTTCAAAAACAATTGGAACAGAGCGACTTTAAGATATATCCAAATTCCATTTCCAGGGTGTTGTCCCATGAAAAGATATAATAAGATATTTGCAGAATTGTGAGGGGTGTACTCACTTTTGTGAGATACTGTGTGTGGCTGATTACATTGATCAAGGTTCGAGAAACCAGTGGGGGCCTATTTTGTATCGATTTTCAGTCTTTTAAACCCTGGCATAACTTAGCGTGAGGGTCTCAAAAGACATGTTGAGAGACTTCTTTTAACAACTGTAGCAGACACGTTTACCATCAGAATCACATCTGAAGCATGTCAATGGCTCTATTATTTCCACAATTTTCATTTTTTACCATAGCACCTCAAAGGCAAGCATTTAGTGGGCGGGGCTATGAGCATTGGCAAGACAAAAGCTGCAGTCTTATAAGATCAATTCATTTCAGGTGCATTGTAGCCTGTATGTCTGGCCCAGAGTTGCATGCTACAGTTTTTCAACAGGATGAACTGGAATTTTCCAATGCTCTTTAAAGCTTGACCAACCTAGCAACAGTTGCTATTAAGGAACGCATTTGTGTGCAGAGCAAGGACAGTTGTTACTGAATGATAAATCTCAAGATTAATATGTAAATAATAATAAGTCTGTTGTTTGCGTAGCTCAGATATCTCTCCATTGTCTATGTGTGCATGTGTGAGAATTTTGACCGGCTCTGAGCTATAGAACGCTTCATAAATCACCTCAAATGCTTCTCAATGACCTCACTTCCTCTCAACTGTTTATATCTCCTTACTGCACTACCAAATAAGCACCACCTACACAGGCAGTGTGTGTGAGTGTGAACTCTACACTTTAACTCAGCCTTGATATGTGTAGCCAGATTAAACAGAGACATCAAGGGTGTGTCCGTCTGCAGAGTCACAGAAGCTGCAGGCCAGACGTCTGTACAGCAGTGCAACTCAATCTTCAATCTACTACCAGCAGTTACTGAGGACACTGAGTTTAACATGTGATGAATGTAGCTATAGAATAAAAATGGATCATTGGATATGCTTGATGTAATTAAGCCAGGCATTTCCATTTAACCAAGTACAGTGTGTGGACTATGTTGATACAGTCCTGTGGAAAAGTAAAAGGCCAATCTTCATTTGTTTCTTTTCCAGTCAAAACAGCCACTGATGACAAGTTATTCATTTTTCAGCATTAGGAAAAAAGAAGAAAATGTGTATTTAACAAAATTACACTGAGTTTTCCTCAACAATTAAATGTAATTTCATTTTTTAATTTATTGTGTTCACTCTTTGCATTTGTTACAGCTTACATTCTTTTCAGGAGACCCGTGTTGAGTTTTTCAAAGAAATCTGCAGGGATATTTTTCCACACCTTCAAAGCTCAGTCTTAAAAGTTGGTTGTATTTTCTGTTTCTCATGGTCCGAATAACCTACATACAGCGCATTTTTTCAGATGTTATGTGAGAGTGGAGCTTGCAAAGATGAAAGCTTTAAATTCTGTTTATCTGATGAATGTGTTGCCCTGTATGGTTCTTAGGAGTCCTGGTTACTCTTTATATAATCTTACATTTTTTTTAATCTCCAGTTTGGGAAATTTATGTTTGTTCATTTTGAATTGAATGGCTGTTTGGACTACATAAATGGGTAGTTTCTGGGTGGTATCTGTGTATATTTTCAGTTTGAAGGTCAAATAAGCTCTTTTCCTTTGCTTGTTTGTCGTCTGACAGAATGAGTCTTTTTGAACTGTGATGAAAATTCATATGCAAGCTGAATGTGTTTATATCTCCTGTAGTATGCTTTCATGGTGACTATACTGTATAGTATACACAGAAAGTAACCTGCAAGCAACAGCTCAGTTCTCCACGATGAATAACTCTGCACAACGGAACAACGATTCGGTCTCCTCTCAGTTCTCCCTCTGCTAACGTCACCGTAGAAACACTCCACACAAACAGGTCTTCAGCAGATGGGTTTTTGAGGCTATACAAGGAGTGTGTGAAAGAGAGAAAGTGAGAGAGAGAGAGAGAGAGAGAGAGAGAGAGAGAGAGAGAGAGAGAAAGAGAGTTCAGTGTGTAGCTGGCAGGGTAAATAGTGTTGGTAGAACTCTGCACATTGGATTAATAAACAAAATATTTGCATTTGGAAATTGGCCAGATTAGTCTGTTCATCTCAGTATTCATCAAAAGGACTGAGTAGGAATGGGGCAAGTTAATGTGAACACACACACACACACACACACACACACACACACAGATTGAATAAAAACACACAATCCTGCTGAACAGAAGGCTGGGACCAGTCACACATACTGCCAAACATTTATCTTTGCTAATCACACACCACATGCTCCCTTGTGCTGCTCATGAATTGATAAAGGCTGTAGACTCATTTCTTTTAGGCAAAAGTTAAAGCATATCTTACACAATTGCTTGAGCATTCGTGCTGAAATGATAAAGAGCATCCAGTTACATCACAGGTGTGTGCATCCAAGAGAGGAAATGTTAAAGCTGTGCCAATACTGATTCAAATAAATCTGCATAAAATAACTGCACTGATGTGAGTAGTGCTACACGTAAGCCCTTAAGCTCAAAAAGGCTTCACCTTACTTTCAACTCTACATACCTTCCTTAGTAAATTCATACCAGTGATCGAACAATTCATAGTAGCTACTGTATAATGAATAATTAATAACTGAGTAATTAGACTGTTTTCACTTTACTGTTTTAGAGCAGTATGTTGGATTCAGAGCTTCACACTTCTCTACACAGGTATTAATTGTGTGTGAATTTGAAAATGAACTGTTTGTATCATACCAGGTCTCAGGAATGCCAAAAAGGCTTGAAATGAAATTTCAGCACCTGATGCTTCCATGTAGACAGGAGGAAAGTGAAGGTTTCAGTTCTATCCCCATCATTGTAAACTTAAAGCAACAAAAAGGTTGGCATAAAAAAAAAAATCTAATTCACACAATTTGTAACATAATTAATATAAGTTTGTGCCAACGTATCATATGATTCTGACACTGTATGACATCCTGTATCCATAAAAAGTGAAATGCATAAAAAAGTGAAGAGCATAGCTTAAAAACAGTAGCAGAATCAATCTCAAAGCTTGAATTTTGGCTGTAGCTTTGTACAATTTTATATATAACAGAATATCATACAGTGTCAGTAACCACATAAGTGAGTCTATTTGAGACTGAACAACACAACACAGTTTGATGCAAGTGTGAGATGAAGTAGGAATGCAGTTGCACAGTGCTAGTTAAGAAGTCAACTTTAGACTGCACAGGATTAGTATCACCAGGGATGTGCTGTAATTTGAGTGATTACCGATTCACTCTGTGATTTCGTTCCAGCGTGTCTGCCATGTCTATAGTTTTTCATGTCTGCTAAGTAATAATTCCCTCCTATACCTCGTCAGCTCTACAGTAATAATAGTCCTGCTCAAATTGACATCTCAGTACAGTAAAATGGATGTGGCTGATGTTGGCTTCCTATTTGTCTGCTTCTTGTTCGAAGTTACTGCTGGACCATTTCAGGTAGGATGAGAAAATTTGAAGCTGGCAAATAAGAAGCTTCCTAGAAAATGGTGCTCCCCTTTAATTGTACTTTTCTTTCACCTGAAGAAAAGGCTATCAGCTAAAATGGGGCTTGATTTGACCCTTAATCATTAAATTCATGACAAGCCCTCTGAAATCCATACCATTTTTGGTATGAAAACGCAGTGCATTTTCTGTCTTATTGGGCAGTGTTTGATAAGTTAAATGAACCCACTGTACTGGCCTATTGTATATAGTCTATAGACCAGTTAGCTGCACAACATGCTATTGTTCAGAAGTGTTGTGCCTTTCACATAATGCTGAGATAAACATCTGTGCAATGATGTTTTGATCTGGGGTATTTGCAGTAATCTGGGAAATTACACAGATTCTTTATTTTGTAGGAATCGGCCAGGCAAATCACAAATTTATTACATTATCAGACCTCCTCTGGTAAAACTAATCTTGCTCAAATTATTGACCACATTTGGGGAAAAGCAGGAGGAGGAACTCAGTAGAGTGGAGCTTCAGCAGCTTTGGCTCATGTGAACAGCAAGCCGTAGCGTAATTTGATGGAAGCATAAATGGTTTCCAATGCAATCTTCAAGAAATCCATTTAACTGTTCAGTGTGATAAACTGAGCTGATAGATCAGCTCTAAACGGTTTCACATTATCACAGCCCTCTCCTCAAGTTGGTGTATTTTTGGTGCTACAGGTTTAAGTCGCACATCATCCTCAGATCGTTCTACTGATTTTTATAAGCACTTATTGAATTCTTCCTTGTTACATGACGTTTAAACTTACTAAATAAAAGTGTTCATTATGTCTAAACCTTTAGGTAGCCTTTTGGAGGTACAAGCTTCCGTCAATTGTTAACTAATTAGCTTCACAGTTCCAGACACCCAACATGTCTTGGATAAATGAAACACTGCAAATTTGATTTTTTGTTGAATTGTTGTTTATTGGTGCACCATTCCACCAATCCTAGAGACAGAGAGAGAGAGAGAGACAGAGAGAGAGAGAGAGAGAGAGAGAGAGAGAAAGAATGATGTTTTACGCTGTACTCGGGGGTACTTTCTGGATATAGATGTGACATGGCATGAGCAGTCTTTGAGCAAGCTCACTGTCAAAACAGATCAGATTATATTTATGTGGGAGATTTTAAATAAGCCCCTGGTCCTTATACACACACACACACACACACAAACACACAGATGCACACCTTAACTCAAATCCAAACACAGCCCTTATTTTGGTCACAACACCCACAAAGATCCATGCATAACTTGGACCTTTTCTGGACAGGGTTATATGTCAGGGTGTACTGGTCTAACCCCTAGTGACCCTGAGATCAAATATTAACCTTAATGAGTTATACTTCATGAGGCTGCATCTCACGCAATCTCTTGTAGGTCAGTTGCTATTTGGGATATGGGTGTGGCTGTTGCGCAAGTTGTTCTCTCATAAAAAAGATGAAGGAAAAAAAAGAATCTCTTCAGTTTTCTTCCTCTCTGTTTATTTACTTTGAAACTGAAAAACTACTGTGTTGCACTTTTTATCCCAGGGCATCCATTTTTAATGGCCCTCATTGGAAACAGTCATGAGGAGAGTTTCCCTTCTGAGGGAATGCTGCACAGAGATCAGAAAGGGAGAACGAGAGAGGCAGAGGGAGGGAGGATTCTTTACTAAACTGGAAATAATGCAGACGCAGATGTGTGGAGCCACTCATGTTCTATAGCTGTGTCACTGAAAGCTCTTTCAGGCTTTTCTCACATGCTTTGAGGAACACTGCTGGATGGGTCACAGTGAGAGAGAGACAGACATTGGGTGTGGCATTCGGAGACTACGTTTATACTCAGACTAAACACGCCTGTCAGGACTGATTTTAGAGCTAAGCACAGTCGAGTTCACAAACAGCACAGCTGGGAACGCAAGAATGACAACCATATTCAGTCATGCTGTAGGAAGCGGGAGGCTACAAGTGACTCAAATGCAAATAGGTTTGGTTGTTAAACTGCATACAAGAACTGGAGCAGGTGTCAGTGTGGCTCCTTCCTCAATTCAGTCTTTCCAGAATGTATGTTCAGTATCACTGCCATCTTTATTTGCTTCTCCCTCTCACCAGATTTTCTTGTTCAGGGACAGTTTCACACAGCTGCCTCCATGCTGGTCTGTGTTCATACCTAAAACCACCCTGATGATTGTAATAGCAAGCTTGTTGTGCACTGATAACTGTTCTCTCCTTATGGGGCAGAATGGAAATAACCAATGGGAAGGTGAAGATGATAGTGTGCACATACCCTTATGACCAGTTTCTCTGGACTAAATAGGATTTTTAATGGTGAAACACCTGTGGCATTGCTGTTTAGTACAAGCCTAGGTTTAATCTCCAAGAATGTCCAATTATTGGGAGTTCAACGCATCGATCAAAACAACTCTTACAGTAAAAGATCAGGGTTGCCCAAAGTGTCCTGCCTTCTTTATTTTTATGTTGTTTCACCCTCAGCCCACCACAAGTTTTGGCTTGTACACCCAGACAAAAAATCTGGGCACCCCTGTTACAATCACACCACAGTCCACTACAAACTCATACCCAATGCTAAAGATACTCAAAGAGAAGAGCTGCCTGCTGCAGAAGTGGGGAAGCAGTATTAGTCCTGTAGAAGAGGCCTCAACATATAGTTACAGTGCTAATTAAAAGATGAAATTTGAGAAATGAGATTGATGCTAAGTGCCTATTTTAGATATATGGTGTTGAGGTTAATAATAACCTCAGAATTATTGACTCCTACTTGATTTAAATAGTATGTGTGTGATTTGCTCTAAGAAGCAGCTACAGCAGGGCCTGGGCCAGCCTAGGTCAGCCAGCTTGGAAGCCGATGAGGTGCACACTACAACCATGGCGACTTTTACATGGCTGCAGGCCACCATTGGTCTGCCAACATGTAAACACAGCTTTAGCTTTTTAGGTGGAGATGGTGAAAAGGTAGCTAAGCTGTACTCATTCCTACAGCTGCAGAGTAATATTACTGATTGATTGGCAGGTGGTTGTCATCCTCGCAATAGTGATGTCTCTATTCTAATAAATTCTAGGTGGCACCCTCAAGTTGAAAGCTGGGCTTACTCTGGCCATGCTACTGCTCAGAGGTGGTACATTTTGAATCCTTAGTTTCACAAAAGTATAAAGCAAAAATATTGTTCCATATCTTCAATAATTCGATGTCACAAGATTTGGAAAAAAAGAGATTTATTTACCCATAAATGCCTCTACACTGCAGTGTACCAGTTTTGTAACTGTTGCTGATGTTAATGCATGACTAGACAGCTAAAGCAACATGTTCAAAGTTCAACATGACGCTCTCCAGCATTCAAATAGACTAATTTAATTTAAAGTTCCTCTTTTTTTTTAGAGTTCCTCCTTGCAATGAACAAGCTCATGTTTTCTGTACATACTTCTGTTTCCTCTATTTACATGGAAAAACTTGCCTTCTTAACAGATAAGGCTTCCTTTTTTGCAAAGGTTCAACCATATTAATTGGAATTCTCAGTGTACGTTCAGCAAAACATTGTGATGAAGTGCGCAAAGACTGTGGGCCCAGAAGTGGCATCTTAGATGATGGTGCATTCCTTTGAAAAGGAAGACTGGCAGTTCTATCATCTAAAATAGATGAGTAAACAACACTGAGGTTGTATAATCAGATTAAACTGTGCAGCACTGTCAGCTGTTTGGCCTTGGTTTGTTGATAATTCAGTTTCATGCTGTGCTGTGACACCGCTCCCGTCTAACTGTGATTGTAATTAGATTAGGATGATAGGTCTGGAGTAGCTCATGTGTTGGTGAGTAATACAGCTGCACTGTGTGCTGCTGGTGGTGGAATCCCTCAGAGGAGGACAAGCACTGACTCACCATCAGGAGACAGCAGAAGGAATAAGAGAACATCACAAGGCTTTCCTGAAAGAGGAACGCTTTCCTTTCTGCTTATAAAGAAACTGGGCCATCGCCCACAACGCTGATCCTCACCATGATTTGTTGTAGGGCGTTCCAGCCTGCCAGCAATCACATGGAACAGCCTGAGACATGGCTGTGCTGGTTGCTTGGTAACAGCCTAGAAAGTGGCTGCGGATCGGTTTTATTTGAGACGGTAGCTTTATTTTGAAATAAACTCTGTCGGTACTGTAGCATGTGGTGACCAATCCCCAACACAAAACACCCACAGCCCCAGACACATTAAAACACAGATGACATATCTTTAAACTAACAGACAACAATATAACCAATATTAAATGTCTCTTTTATGGGAAGCACCCAACTCACATGAGCCTCTATGGCAGCGCAGGAGCAGTAGCAGGATGCTACAATATTTTAAATAGAGCAGTTACAACACCAGTTATTGATCTGTCGTCAGCTTTAAGCTCTACAGTCTTAAGATGTCTTAATCCCACCAGTGGGTTTTATTACACACTTCTATAACCTAAGAAAGGCTCCATTAGTTTGCATTGAAGTCCTTGTATTTGATGAATAATAAGCCTTAGTATGTACCTAAGCCTGGAATGGAAAGGGGTTAAAAGCAAAGAATGGAAAAAAACATATTTGTAAATGAGTAGTGGGAGTGTGAAGAATATTTTTAATCCTGTCCAACCGTACATCTTTCCAGCTATTCATTCTTTGACAACGGGCCCTTAAACCCATTTAACTCTGTCGCCAGAGGAATTATCGTGGTTGCGTGTCCACACTGGCTACAGTGAAACACGTCAGCATGTAGATTTAGCTCTTTCTGTGTGCTGCCATGTTTTCTATCACCATATAAAAGAGGCAATTCAGACTGCAATTTAGATCAGTAAGAGATTATTCATTTTTTGTTTAATCAGAGTAATGAAAAAATGTGACTGACTTGTGACAGATTCCTTTTTTTTTTTCAGTTTTTTGCTCAGAAGGCCGAGAGTGTGAGAAACTAAATTAATGTTTGGATTAGATCATGTTGTTTACAGATCAACAACAGTGCTGAAAAATCACATTATTAACAGAGGTAACAGAGACACTTTCTTGCATTAGCCTTCAAAGGTTAAAGTCTAAAGAACAAATAAAAGGTTTTTCCTGCAATCATATCGCCAAGACAGATACCCACACACACAGCCTAACATCTGTACTGTAGAAGGTTGACTAAGGTCATGAAACCCTTCTCATTTTCCTTTCTCACACAAAAAATATTCAGTACTTTATCCCAATTAGAGATGCTTCTTTGACCAGTCTAAATGGGAATCTATCCCCGCTCTCCCGTGACTAAAGCATGATCTGGTTTGGCAGCAGGAGAGAAAGTGGAGGACGAAAAGAGTGCTTTCCACTGGGAGCTAAGCACAGCTGTTAGCATGCCTGCGTGTCAGCGCTAGCGCTTTCTCTTGTCCCACGTTAAATCTGCATCATGGGCTAAAGTGTTTTGGGAAGTTTGCACAGTTGCTCCCCAGAGGCACAATCGAGCAGTGGAAAAGGAGAGGCTTTTGGCAGCCCCATACATGCAAGAGCAGTCTGGATAAATATAGCTGAACCATAAAGAGAAGGCAGTGCCTCACAGGGTGCTGTGAAAGGCTGAGGGAGTGGGGGCTGTAGTGGGGTCTTTGGGCAGGGTTTGGTGGGAGCTGGGGCTCACAGTGACTCTTGTGTTCGTGGCCAGAGCCATGTCGTCATCGGCAATGCATGAGGGCTTAAAATAAACTGGAGGAAAAGGCAGACCTGGAGTGTAACACTGAGGAGAGCGAGCTATTGAAATCTCTCTGCATGTCTGTCTCACACCTCTGGGACAATAAATGCTTAGACCTATAAGGGCTGGTCTAATTTAAGCTGGTCTTAATTATAGCTGCAGAGTGCTTGTTAGCTTTCCCCCAAGATCCCCTCTTGTTGTATTTTGTTTTAATTATTTCCTCACTCATAGATTATTGAAACAAGAAGAAGTTTGGTTGAAACTACAGAGTCTAATGTCTCACGTAATATACAAGTACAATTGGGGCAGTCGTGGGCTGGAAGTTAGGGAACTGGCCCTGTGACCGGAAGGTTTCCGGTTCCATCCCCAGTGCTGACAGTCCATGACTGAGGTGTCCTTGAGCAAGACACCTAACCCCCAACTGCTCCCTGGGTGCCGTGGATAGGGCTGCTCACCGCTCCGGGCAAGCATGCTCACTGCCCCCTTGTGTGTTTATTTACTAGTGTGTATGTGTTTCACTTCATGGATGGGTTAAATGCGGAGGTGGAATTTCCCTGATTGTGGAATTAAAAAAGTATCACTTAACTTAACAAGCAGTGGTGTAGTCAGTGTATACACACACATGTATGCCATACACTGACATTTGTTTACTGGGCTGTTTCAATAGACAGTTTTCTGATGATAAGCTTATGCATATACCCACTTACTCCACTGAATTCTTTAAAGGCAAGAAGTACAATTTCTTTTGTCAATTTGTTGAACTTGAAGATGAAGATTGAAATGAAGTTGAAATGAAGATTAATGAACAATTTTGATTGGCTCATTTTTATCTGTTATTATGGTTACCACCACTGGATACTACCTTGTTAGAGTTTTTAACCAACTGCAGCCAACATACTGATATGACTTAAGCTAGCAAGAAAAATAACATTTTTGTTTGTTTTTGACATTGAAACAAATGGAAAAAAGAGGTCTTTTGAACTTATTAAATATAATATCAATGATTATATAACAAATAATGTAATTATTAATGTAACTATAGCAATTCTGGGGGTTAAATTAGCTCACAATAAATCTCTTTAAAAGCTTATTAAACATTAAGCTGGTGGAGAAGGTGTGAGTTCCAGAATGTACAATAATTGTATTTTGTATAAGATACTTATGTTTTTCAAGTACAATTATATGCCACGATTTCAGACTATGTCAAGATAATGTATGATTTTATACTTTTCATGAATTTCTTCAAATAAATGCTTGTTCTACAGCAAAGTGCTGTGGTGGCCATTCAGTAGGCTGACTTGCTTACTGGGCTGTGTGAACCTAAGCTTTCCAGGCTAACTAAGAGTGAGCACACACATCAAAAGGCAGAACACATCTCTCATCCATCACCTTCTGGGCTTATATTTATATCAGATATATCTAGCAGTCATGTAGATACCTCAGCAGGCTCAGCTTATGTCCCATGAATTAACACTGCACCGTGTGCAGATGAGTTCTTTACAGACTAGTACGAGGAACTATACACCAACCGGCCACTTGATTATGTACACTTCCTTGTATCCACATTCATTTTGCATTTTATTAGCTCTGCTTAACATATAGGTGCATGAAATAAAGTTCTGCAATCACAGACTGCAGTCCATCTGTTTCTCTGTGTAATTTCTTATACAGTTCCTCAATGGTCAGGACCACTACAGAGCAGATATTACCTGGGTGGTGGATCATACTCAGCACTGCAGTGACATGATGGTGGTAGTATGTTTGTGTATAAGTGGGTTCGTATAGTTAAATACGCGATATAGTTAAACAGTAATCATATTGGGCTCCAAGTGACACTGACACTGTTTTCACCCTGCCATCAGGAGTTGCCCAAATCCTGCAGCTACAGTAAGAAAAAAAATCATCAAAATTATCATTATTGACAGTGTTTTGGCAGTTTTGCTGTGTAGGTCCTTAATGTGGATTCATCAACCACATTGCATTAAATCAGCTTCATTTCCCTGCCAGTGTAAATACCTATACCTAATATTCTGAAGGTTACAACTTATTGACTGCTCACTCTGCATAATAAACAGAAAGTGAGGCAAGACTAAATCTTGCAAAAGCATATGAAGGAAATAAGGAAGCTCTGTATATGAACTCCAAACATTCTCCACCTCTGTCCTCAACCAGCACAAACAGAAAAGGCGGAGAATAATGTTTATCTTCATAATGCATCATAGAGGGTGAACGGCCTTGTGTAAATTAATTTCCTCTACTAAAATGTAAACAGGTTGGACATATTTTATTTCTACAGTGCTGTACAATAAAGAAGGGTTTTGATCGGGATTTTGCCCACCTCCTCCACCAACCCATATTTAGTTCAATCAAAGGTCTTTTAGTAAAAGCTCACCGACCTCAAGCGGCTATAGTAGGCTCTTGCATAAAAACATGATAAGCAGGAGTCAAATTTAGACTTGAATTCAAAGCACTCTGGGCACAGTAACTCACAAACTATTTGGTAAATCATAGCCTTTGAACAACAGTGAGTCATCTGGAGAAAGCACGGAATCTATCTGGAGAATCTAAACCATCTTGTGCAGAGAGCTGCATCCTCCAATAAAAGGTGCGGTATGGCCCTCGGTAATCACACTTCCAAACTGCATACCAGAGAAATTCTTGAGTCAAATGTGTCACTTCATCTGTGTCAGTTTCACAAGAAACTCACAAAACAAGAAGCAAGAAGAAAAACTAAATTTCGTTTGGAACCTGGCTAAATAATGGGCTTTGTAGGCCTTACAGTCATTTAACTTCCAGTCCAATGTGACTGTTTCAAGTAGTTCTTATTTATCTTATTCAGTGGTTCCAGTGCCTGAAACATCTTTACTTAACTGGCTCTCAACTCGTTCTAAAGGTTCAAGAAGTTCTTTTAGTGGAGCTGATATTGAGCGCTGCTCTTGTGTAGTGCTTTCTCTGTGCTTTCGCTCTGCATTGTGAGTTGGAATCGAATGTATTCAGGCACTACCTGACATCTGTGTCAGCTGATTAGAATTCCACAGACTTTCTGTGGTTTTGAGAGGAACTGGGTTTTAGACAGAGTTCCTTCTGTAAAATATGAGCAAATGTTCTGACAGAACTGCCTTGAACCCTCAGCAAAATAGTGGAAAGGCAGGCACACACGATGAAATCATTCCATATTGAATACAAATGTCTCACTCAGGCATGCGCCTAACTGGGCTGAATTTCATAATTGTAACTCAGTTGAACAGGCACTTTCCATTCATGCAACCCTAGAATAGTGAATGCATATTGTGCTTGTGATATTTAGATAGCATTTCAAGGACAGCTTTGGCTAAAATTATGATGTAGCAGACAGTCTTCAGTCTCCTCTAAGAGCTCAATGCTGGAAAATACACACTGTGGTTTGTTTGAGCCTTCATTGGATACAGACATAAGATTTCACAAAGACATTTATACTTTTTAACATTGTGCTTTTCCCAGTGTATGAGCTGTGTTGATTAATAGGTAAAATATGACAGTAATTCATTGTAATTTACAATTTTGTTGACTTTTAAGTTTGTCCTAAATACTCTACACGTAGGGACATGACAATTGTTTTGTGACATAGTTGAATTATGGTCCTGGATAGTCATGTACTGAGTAATCTTGGCTATCGGCCTTACCATTTGCAGTACTTTGGGAATATTTGGTGGGATTTACAGTACTTTGCTGATTAATAGCCCATTGGCAAAGCAGTCTACAACAGCATAGTGTAACCAGACATGTGCTTATAATACATAAATGAGAGTCTACAGCTGTTGAGAGGACTGTCCCTTCACTTCCACCGGTATTCAAAACCATCCCACAGCCCATATTTCATGTGTAGAAGGCAAATTCTAATGAAAAAAAAAAATCTCTGCATACAAGAGAGAGTTTATGAAAGTAAACTGTTAAAGAGGTGTTCGTTCACTGGAGAGTAAAATGAGACTACTTAGCAAGTCCATTTGTGCAATTCAGCTTTGTATAACAGACTCTAAATACTGTGTGTTGGACATCAGCAATGTGCATCACATACAGAATAGACTCTTTTAGACTCTAGTTCCTTTGTATCACCATAACTTCCTCAGCTAATCAGCTCTGAGGGTTTGGTCATGTGAGAAGCTGTTTAAAGAAGAAGAATTTATAAATAAAGCCATTATAAAACGTGTTATGGGCTTGTGTTGTTGTCATGGGCAGTGAGAGTCACCGCTAGCTGCAGACAGCCAACGCCCTCCAACAGGAGCCAAACCATCTGGCAGTGAAAGGGGAACCCGCTTCTGGAAAGAACTGTTACTCAAGTGCGTCTTACTCAGTTTGGCAGAACTCTTTCCTTTTTTGGTCGTTTTTTAGACGTAAAATTTCTTCACACTCGCTCCCCAGCGGCACTTTCCACATGTTTCAGGCAGAACATGACGTTTTTTTGGAGCGCTAGCAATTATCAGAGACAAAGCGTCTTTCTTGCAGTAGCTACTCCTGTGAAAAATAACCTTTGTTTGACTTTTGTTTACTTTTCTGTGCACTGTTTTTCCTCTTCCACCCTGTTGGGCTGCCCCTCCTGTCTGGAGGTGGGATCGGCCAGCGCCTCGTAAAGAAATAAAAAAGGAACGTTCTTCCAAGGGCTCGTGCTACCACCTCAAAGCCTGGCAAGGGTAGATGAACGGAGTTTCAAACCCAGCACACGTTTCTTCCTGGGCTAGTGGAGAGCGGTGCATTCACATCTCCACATCCCTCATCAAAGGCTGCTCGCTCTGCTGGCACAGTTAAGCGAGCGTGTTTGCTGTGAACGCAAGCACTTTAATGACTTAATTGACTCCAACATTCACTTAATCAGGGGAAAGGAGTGGCCTTGGTGGAGTGTTTAGGCCCTCAGCTGCTCCATGGCCCTGAGGAGGGACAGAATAATGGATAGACAGACAGACCACCTCTGAGGCAGGCCAGAGGCTGCGTATACACATGCACACATCCTCATGTGAACTGCCTTTCTAAGTGAATGCGTGCCTAATGGCTTTACTTAGCGTGTTTCTGTGTGAGATTGTAAGCTTTCTATAGCTCTTCACACATCCTGCTGCACACAGGACTCAGGAGGGAAGAAACAATCCGCAAATGCACACACATCGATGCTCTGAAACAACACTGCTGCCAGGGCTGCCTCAAAGAACCTCGTGAATGCACTTCAAGGTGCCACCAGTATCGTTCATTTAAAGAAATGATTTGTCAGAAATCTAATTCAGAATTTTACTCTTTTATGAAATGAGCTAAGGTTTGGTGTCTGATATGTTTGGTGCTTATTTAGGATTAATGTAGGCTAAAGGCTAACAGCACACAAACATGCTAAGTCATTTGCCTCAAACTGTATGAGTCTCACTTTTGTGATTTCTGACACTATATGACACTTATAAGTACTGTATCTACTATTATTGTTGACAAAAATGAACAAAATGGACAAAACTCAAAGACTCTGACAGCAGTTTGGCTATGTTCAGGCTGAGAGCCCAAATCAGATTTTTGGCATATCTAGATTGCATCTCGATTGATTTTAATAGTCTGGACAGCAAAAGAAACACACGAAACCTGATTTTTGCAAATCAGATCCAAACCAAATTTGGAGGTGGTCTGAAGTGCAATTCCAGTCAGATTTTCACAGATACGTCTCAGTCTGGATGCTCAAATCAGATTTCAAAGTGTCTTTTGCATCACTTGCAACGTGACAAACAACGACGATGTCAAATGCAGGGTGATGGGAGTGCTGTGATTCACAAAAAGTGCCAAATGTTCATGCTTATACTAGAGGAGTTTGGAGGTTAAGATGATGGACTTCCATCTCTCTTGCATCTGCATTTGAAATTCACATCAGCGTAGCTGCACAGTTACTGAAACCTGCAAATACAGTGTTAACAGTCATCTCAAAACATCTGATTTGAGAAACACATCCAGTTTGCCTGCAGTCTGAACACAGCCATAAGCATGCAGTTTGCTTGATGCTAGGCTTTCATTACTTGTTAGTCTCATACCTGCTTTTCAGAGAAGCAGCAGACACCAACCATGTCTTGGATAATCAGCTACATTTAGGGTAAGAGGAAAATTTAGTAAAATTTGATTTTTTGCATTGCTTTAAGAGGATTCACTGTAATGCAACAATATAGATATATACATTTTAGAGGATATGTTGCTTTTTCAGTTGTGACAGTGTTGCGCAGGGCCAGAGCAGGACTACAATGGTGGAAAAACAGGCCAAAAATATATTCATTTCTGAACAGTTAACTTTATGCTAGATATAATTAATTTAGCAGAGAACCGCTTGACCACTGAGTTCAAATCAGGTTATCTAACAGCTTTATTGGTTGGCTAGAAAAACTGGAAAAATGTTTCATCTTTAGTGTTTCACACTCTGGACAGTTAAAATTCTACAAGCTAATGCTAGCTAGTAAAGTTCCTGTGAGGATTTCTCATGGAACCACATGTTTAATTATATCCAATACTTTCATTTTCATTGTATCCTCCTTAAATGTTCTTGTCTTTGCGCATTTTACAGCTGTTCTACATCTTTATATGATTCATATATGAAAACTGCTACATTGGTAAGCAAGAAAAAATACAGCAATCTGTCAAACACTTTAGAACACCAGCACCAGTTTCATACCACCACACCAAGTTTGAACAGGCTTATCTCCAGTCACTCTATACGACTCATTAAGTGACAGATTACAGTCAGCTTAAGAGGGTTGAACTGCTTGATGATGGTCCTGCTGATTTAACCCTTAAATTACTATAAACAAACACTTTGTTGTAACGTTTGCTGTTTTTCTCTGAGTTCTTGTGCTCTTATATATAGGATTATATAAGTTAGCCTGCAGTAACTAGCCCAAAATACACTATGAATTCTCTTGATTGCTCACTCTAGCACTGGTGCAGTGGTAAGGGAGTAGCAGTTTGCTGTGTGTGTGTGTGTGTGTGTGTGTGTGTGTGTGTGTGTGTGTGTGTGTGTGTGTGCGCGTGTGTGCGTGTGCGTGTTTGTGTGTGTGTGTGCGTGTGTGAGTGTGAGCACGCACACATAACCAAGCATGTATTCAAATGCAATGTGAGCGGATTTGCTGGAGTGTGACTGTGGTTTGTTGGTCTGAAGGAGGGACCGCACCAGTAGACCAAATGGGAGCTGGTGCCGTCAGCCTGTGGTCTCTCACACACGCAAACACACATGCTCCCACAATCCTACTTGTCATTAACTTTGATCAATGGCACTCCAAAGTATATCCAGTTATATGGATTGATCCAGGCCAGTGAACTGTCCCTTGTTATGACAGATCAGCGTGAGTGAGAATTTCTCAGGCATTTGGTGGTTAGTAGGTTTGCTGAAGAAGCTCTAACGTCATCCAAACAAGCTCCGATTAAACAGAGCAACGGCTCATAAAACACGGAAACTATTTCATAAGCTACTTACTTTAATGACATATTCACATAGCAGAAGTGTGAGCAATGAGATTCTGCGGTGACGGTTATGACCTCAGTTCTTACCTTCTGTTTGGATGCTTTTAGAATATTAAATCCTCACAGGATCTGTAAGTGAACACATCTCAAAGGATATTAGAGAATGCAACTTAGTCTAGTCTTTCATGTAGTTCTAACTAGTTTTGAGTGCACAAAAACACGACGCATTAATGTTACTTGATTTAAATGGGAATCAGTTTCAAATGAAGAAAGCAGTATTACATGTCCTAGAACACAGTTAATTAAACACAAATTAAACTGAAAGACAAAACTGTGTTGATGTAATGTAGTTTGTTGATATTTACATTTGAACAAAGTCATTTCAGTACATAGCTGTTTTTTTTTTCTTTTGGTGTAGATCAAGCATTGCTTCTCCAAACTGAGATCAAGAGCTGGAGCTCAATGTGTGTCTCAAAAAACAAAGCAAGTTATCTGGGATGTGAAGTACCTCTGAGGAAGCATAAAATTTTGGTCTTCCGATAATTTGACCAGTGCTACATGCCACAGAGGATGGTTGGGCACAATAATATTTTTTTTTGTTTTTGTTTTTGTTTTTTTGTTGTAAAAATGTATAATTTTGGAATACAAGTGACATAGATATGTATTCTAAATGATGAACACTTTGATTCAAGCACCTCACAATTAAGATGTAAAAGAGGGTAGCTTTTCTGCTGAGAGCCACAAAAGACTATCATCAGTCATCATCAGCTGACCAATTGATAGCAAGAATACCTTATTTCTAGTGACTCATCCAACACGGTGGTTTTCAAACACTAACCTAGTCTGGATAGCTCTCATTGTGCTCTGTTACACCAAGAGAGTGATTACAATAATAAAGATATATATTCTGTTGCTTATACACACCATTCAGTAATAATAAATGGTAATAATGACATAAAGCTACTTTTATAACACATAAACAGGGTGAATATTATGAAACATCCCTCCCATTTCTGTCAAGCTTAATGGCTCATGATGCTAAGTATGAGATGACCAAAAGATGACCAAAAATATGTTGAAGGTTATGTCCTGCACGTTCCTATGTCCCAAAAGATCTGGCGCTATCACAGCTTTCATTTATGCTTACAGTAGGAGTTTCATTTATTAAAATATTTACTGCATTATTGTTACGCATGAGTGCAGATGCCTCAGAGCAGTCTGCTTAAACAAACTCTCGCTAATGAGTCTGAGGAAAAAAAAAAAAAAAAAAAAGGTAATGACCCTGATTATCATCCAGTATTCATCTTTGTCATAGCAGAACATGCCTGTGGTCACAGATGGGCTTGGAACTTTTTCAGCATAAGGTTTTAATTAATGTAATCAAATTATTTTAATTGGATGCTGATTGCATCCAATCGCAAGAGTTTTGGATTGCACAGCAAGGTGTAAATAGTCCAAATTAATCAAATTTATTCGACATAAATCACAATTTAGTGAAACATCATTTACACGCCACTTTCACAGATCTACTGAACTGCATTTAACCTTGCACGCATGTTGCATAATAGTTTGTCATTTGAGAATTATTGCCATTATTTGTAGTCATGATATTGGGAAGAAACATCTGGTGTAAACAAATGTTGTCTTGAGTAATGATGAGCTTCTCTCAATTAGATATGGCAACTCTTTATACTTGGATGTGGCATTTGAACACTGATTTGTATCTGGAGGAAACACTGGGTCTCCCTTATGTTTAGTTTTACAAATCTAACATGTATTTATGTATTAACATGTCATTTTGGATGCTATCTTTAAAACATCCTACTGTATGTAACATTATTACTGATTTATAAACTGGCAAAGATTTTTATCATGATTGATGAGCAGAAAAAGGTTATAAAAAATGCATAGCTATTGATTTTTCGATTCTTCCTTGATACATGTATTGCTATACAACACCATCTTTCTCCGAGAGTTGATTTTCGGCTTAGTTTGTTAGACCAGTAGCATCTGTGCTTCTTTGCTCATACATCAACCAGCAGCTTTTTTGAGAATTGATTTCCCCAGCATTGCTTCATTTTCCTCCCTGGTGTCCATACTCATACCTGCTCCTACTAACCACTCTAATCTATGTTTGATGAGGGCAAAGGCTTATGTGATAAATTCCGCTGTAGTTGAGAGAATGCCCAAATGCCCTAGACTGTAGGTGGAGGAGCTGAAAGTTCTTGTGCTTTAAACAGTGTGCTTTCCACCACTTTTTTGTTTATGTGCCATGAAGTTTTCCAATACAAGGCCAAAAGAACAGTGGTTTGCTATTAACCTGTCCAAAATGTGATCCTTCAGCCTGACAAGGGTAGATTTGTGTGCTCTGGTCTTATTTTTCCTCCTAAAAAGCTTGAAGTTTAAGCTAACGTTTTGAATTTCTTTGCTGACTACATACACAACATAACCACCCTGCAACCTTTTTGTACCAGACTGAACAACCCTTTAATGGTTTCATTACAGAACCAGCAGGGCTTCCCATACATAAACAAACTGAGAAAGCTCTTTCTTTAAAGGGTCGACATCCTATATTTTACCTCCCTTTGAGTTCATGTACAAAAAATGTTTTTGGTACTGTACCTTTAAGACTGGTATATGTAAAGGATCTCTGTTCTGATTGGCTGCCCCAGATTGTGCCTTGTTCAAAAAGTAGTCAGTTGAAAGTTTAAACACACCTTATAATCTCAGTGGGAATGGGCGGGGCAAACTGCTTTGGCTGTGTATGCAATGTATAACTGTGCTGGTTTTTTGTCACAAAACAATGTATTCACTTTTTTTTGCAGAATATACAGTTGTATATGGTATATACTTGTATGCAAATGTTCAGGTGCCCTGGTCAAATTACAAAATTTGTTGACGTTGTTAACAATAAATTAACATATCTGCTAAAGCATTTGTCAAACAAAAGGCCCGCGGGCCAGATACAATACACAATTATATCAAAAATATTAAAAATTTCTATTAATATTAGCTTGTTTCACAATGCACTGTACTACAGTCAACAACACACACTGCAGTGCAATGTGTGCTTCGACTCTTCTACCCCAACAACAATCTATGGGACAGTGGTTGCACCTCAGTTCGACACAATTCTACACAGTTCCACACCAGTCATGTCACCAAACAACTAACTGCAGTTCAGCTTATATAAACACTTAACATTAGCTCAGCGGCTCAGAAACTCAGCCCAAATATTAATGAACTTGCAGCAAAGAAAAGATGCTAATTCAAGCAGATAGGTGGGTTTTAAAGATATTGAAATTTCAAGTATTCATGTAATACATGTAATACTTGTCTACTGCAAGTGTCTATATTTTACTGTGGAAGTTTTTGCATATTTCAAACGAAGGTCAGTTCGGTTAATAGCAAAATGATAAATAAAAAGGAAATAAAGCATAGGCATCCTCTGGCCCACTGATGTGTTGAGATATTTTAATATGGCCCTTTCACTGGTTGAATTTGATACCCCAGCTCTACAGTTAACATACCTAGGTATATTTTAATGCATTGATACTGTTTATTTGCTGAATTGAAAATATTGTGGAAAAAAAAACATGTGGCCCAAGCAAAAATATGGCACATTTATTTTTCCCACCAATATGTTAAGTCAGGAAATAAATACAAAGTGTGCATTTAATTTTACCATATTTAAGTTTGTTCCTGTAGAGGATGTGTTAACTTTTTCTCTTAGAAAATCAACAAAACACATCATTTGACCAGAGATGTTCAAACTTTTGCATACAACCATTTGGACTGGTGAGTGAATAGCATTTTGAAATAGCATTTGTTTATATCGTACATCTAATTACTTTTTTATGTGATGTGATATTGGGTCCTTTATGGAGTAAGTCATGTTCATCATTAGTATGAATTCATGAAATCATGAGCTGGTGTTCAGCCACAAGAAAATTGATAATCTATCATAATCTCACCATAATGTGTCTGTTCTTCCTGGGAATTAGGCTGCGTTTAGATAAAGCACAGGGCTAAATAGGTTGTTTAATACGTAGGCTCAGTATGGTGGAGGCTGCTGATCTGATTCCTCCTAATGAATGCTAATGGATCTCACTGAATGCCTGTCCTTTTCCATCTCATCCCCCACTGAAGCAAGCACACCTCAAAGCTTCCCATTAAGCAAGCGTGAAATTAGAAATCACAAATTAGAGGCAGAAGGCATCGCTGTTCCACCAGCAGACTTCTGAATGCGTTGGAATGCATCGGAATGTGCAGCACAAATTTTAATAACGTTAAAGAGAGTTTTGCAAATTGGTTCCTTGTGTTGTTTGTTGGTAAATCGCGTTTAATAAGTAAGATGTTTTCACCTCTTTGTGAGGAAACGTGTTTTATAAGCATTCCTGGAATACTTTTGAAAGTCAGACATGGTATGGTGGAATGTTTAGTATGCCTGTGGAATACATGTTATTATTAAAAGTATTTTTAGTTATTTAGTTATAAAGCAGCTGTTATAACGATGCTGAGCAGAAGATATGTGCAGCAGATATGGTGAAACATGTTTAATCTGAATGTCTTGCCAGTGAGTGTGGAAAAGTGCAAGCTCTTTTCCAGGAGTGTGATCTTAGGCTGAAGTCAGCACAAAGTCTGCATCTACTTCTATGTAATGTTTAGATTTACGCTGATTTACGCTGAACACAACTCACTGTGTGAATTCAGGTCATGTCCATATTCACCATGTAGTGCTTGTATATTGATGACATTTTTAGTGTTCAGTTTAATTTAAAATATTAAACACTAATGTTGCACTCTTAGTTGAAATGGTTCTATATAGCACCTAAAAGGTTTCTATGACTTGTAACAATATGAGAACCCCTTTGGTTCGACATAGAGCCTTTTTTGTAAAATTGTGTTAGGAACTATTTACAATATGTTCTCTGTCATGGAGGTTATGTGGTCGTATACAAACGTTTTGCTAAGTGAAAATACATTTCCTCTATGGGGAAACTTAAATAAGGCATTTTCTGCTAATCTTAGTGTACAATTTTTATTTATGTGCATTATTTGTGAGTTTAACACGCTAGAAAAAAACTAAAGTTCTAATATAAAATGTGCCATCTCTTTTGTACATCCACATTTTATGTTTAGTTTTTTTTTCTTAATATGTTACCTTGACCACTTACATTTGCCAGCTGCCCTTTATGCTGTGTAAAAATCTGATGATAAATGGACCGATTGAATGTTGTTTGGAATAAAATCTCTTTACAGCATCACACAGTTACTATAGTTAAAGATTTTTTACCATTTTCTTCAGCAATAAAATAGTAAACAGTAAGTGTGAATTAAGATGTGCAGGGGTGTGTTTTCTGTACATGACATGTTACCTTATTTTCTCTTCGAAAATCAACGAAACGTCATTTGATCAGGGATGTCTAAACTTGAGTAATATGGAGTTATGAGTAAAAGTACCTTTTGATGCATTTAACATATGTTACTGTACAAAAAGTGTTAATAACAAGCGTAAGGTGTGCTGTAGCCTAGAGACAAGAGAGTAACAGAGTTTTGATCACCATTATATTTACTGTCCCTTTTCATATTTACAAAAGCTGTGTAATACCTTTTGCTATTTCATTTCTGCATTCCCCCAGACTCCCTGCAGATGGTCCGGTTCACCCCCTCCAGTGTTTAAACCTAAGTTACAGCCTTGACTCATCATCACATTACAAGAAAGAAAGTTTGTTCACTTGAAATCTTAAATCAGGTTGGAGTGACTTTTGCTCACTTCTAAAACTTCCTCTGATTTGCTATCACATCACCATGCACGGGGGCAGGGCAAAATAATATTAATGAATAATAATGTTTCCTCCCACTCCCACCAGCCCCACCCATAGCTGACTGAAAACAGCTAGCTCAGAAACCCTCACTAATTTCATGTTTCACTTGAAAATAACACCACAGTGTGGAGGAAAAATTATTCACCTTGAGGTCACCCTTCAAATTGTTCTTTGAATTCTAAATATAACCTCAATCTTTCCTCAGTTTTTCAAAGCCCTGGTGCTGGAGTATCCCTGCTCTGCACATTTTAGAGTGCTTTAATGAGAAACAGTGAGAGGAGCAATCTGACTCATCGCACTGACGCTGGCAATAAATAGCCGTATGTCACACAGCACAGTCTTCACAGAAGGTCAGCTGAAATTTTTAAGGTCAAAAATCTCATCTATACCGTGGCAAACCAAACATTTCAGGATCTTTTACAAACATGGTCATAAAGTTTCAGAGTTATGGAGTAGAAGCTTCTTACTTGGAAGCTTCAAACCACAAGCAAAACACATAACTGTATTGGCCCATAACATAAAGATCATGCATGTAATTGTAGTTTTCTCCAAATCCGATTTCAGTTCCAGATAAAATTGATTTATATCACCATAATGCAAAATGATTGTCAGGTTATCAGTAAGGGTTTTTATGTCTCATGACTTGTGTGGGATTTTCTGCTCAAGGAACATCACAGATGAACATGTGAGTGTGTGAACGTGTGAGAAATATCAGTGAAGGGTTGGGAATGAAGCAGAGAGAGGAGAGCCTGGAGGGTAATGGCTCCTGTGGGAGATGTAACCGTCTCTGTAGTTTTACCCTGAGCTATTGCCATGCCCTCATTGCCCAGATACAAACCACCCTTAATGCTCTTAACCAGAGCAATATTACCAATCAGCTTAGGGATAAAATCATTCATGATCACTTATGATGATAATATAGGGGAGACAAGGGACTCACAATCTGAATTGTTGTAATATCTATATAAACCTAACGATATGGGCAGATTATATCTAGCTTTGTTTCCTTTACAAAGTGTCCCTAATGGTATTTCTATGCCCCTCTCATTTCCACCCTTTATCCCCTCCCAATTAGGCCTGCACCATATATTGTCCTTTAATCATTTTCACAATATTGGCCTTTGGGACACTGGTATTGTAGAAGTGTACAGTACTCAAAGAGCCTCTAACCACTTCCATTCATCAATTACTGAATGTTTTATTGTGTGCTGCAAGCCTTCTGACCAGTCACAGATGTCCCTTTGGTGTTTGGATGAATCAAGGCATTCACATGATCCACAAATGCACATTGGTCAAAAAAAAAGCAGGCCTATCCTTAATCGGTTCATATCAGGTTTTTCATTGTGATCACAATATTTATCAATATGTGACAATATTGGAGATGATCTGATACCACTCGTCTTTTATAATACTGATATCAATACTGAAACCTTCAGTATCAGCCAATAACAATCTCATATTTATATCTGTAAAAACTACTACAATTCAAAATGAGCAGTTTTTGTTTGAAGCGCTTTACTTAAGCTGAGCATAAACTGTGCATAATATTGAACAACTCCCTTAATTCCCCCCTTGCAAATCTCATAGACCCATACTTTATTCACAATAGAACATAGAACACATATCAGATGTTGAAAGTGAGACATTTTGCCATTTAATGAAACATTAACTCTTTTAGAAAATGATGGAAGCAACAGATCTCAAAAAAGTTGGGACAGAGCCATGTCTACCATTGTGTAGCATCCCCTCCATGTCTTCCCATAGCTGCTCATTAGGCCTGGGTCTTCTTTGCCGGATTTTTTTTTCATGACACGCCCAATGTTTTCTATTAGTGAAAGGTCTGGACTGCAGGCAGGACTCTTCTGCAAAGCCATGTTGTGATTAATGCAGTATGTGGTTTAGCATTGTCTTGCTGAAATATTCAAGGCCTTCCCTGAAAAAGACTCTGTCTGGATGGCAGCGTATGTTGCCAAAACCTGTATATTTTGTCCAGCATTAATGTTGCCTTCACAGAAGGGGAAAGACACCCATGCCTTTTGAACTCTGTGCTAATAACAACCTGGGAGGTCTTTGGCCTAGAGGACACAGTGTCCATTATTTCCAAAAAGAATTTCAAATTTTGATCCATTGGACCACAGGACACTTTTCCACTTCGCTCAGTCCATCTTAAATGAGCTTGGGCCCAGAGAAGTTGGTGGCGTTTCTGGATCTTGTTTATACAGCAGGCTATCCAAGGTCTTTGCAGTTATATGTTAAGGAACATTTTTATGAAATTGTTCCACAATTTTTAGATGGAGATTTTTTTTAGATTTGTGAACCTCTTAGACTCTGTCTCTCCAAAATTTCAACATCTGATATGCGTTTTATGTTCTATTGTGAATAAAATATGGGTCTATCACATTTGTAAATCATTGCATTGTTTTTATTTATAATTATTTACATCAAACAGCGTCGCATCTTTTTTGAAATTGAAGTTGTATATAATTCCAAAATAAAGGAAGCTGAACAAATTGCAAAATGCCACATAAAGGCTACATGTCTGAATGATACAAAGCTCAAAGATTACAGATAAAAGTATCTAGATAATGTCTCAGGTTTTGAGTGTGAAAGGGCTCATGTTTTAACCCTGTGCGCTTCACTAGAGTCAGCCCAGAAGCAGAAATCAAGTATTAAATTAACAAAGTAGCAGTGAGAAATACTTCCCATGGTGAAGTAACAAACCATGTGCATTCATTTATGTATTGCAGTAAAACATTTTTACTGAATCAGTGAAAGGCAGCCATCCTCATGTTGAACACAAGGTAAAGGTTTAATTGTTTGGGAAATGTTCTGCCCCCCCCCCCAGCTGAAATGGAGATTTAATCGGATCTGTTTGACTTTCTGATCATGATATAGCTCAACAGTCTGTGCAGTTTATAGAGGATTGAGATTTTTTGAGATGTACGTGTTTTAAACTCATTCAAAAAGTGGTGGGTCAAGTGTCCACTCGATGGCCATGTTTCACTGTTTTATTCTTTTACAAATATCAGTTTTTACCACAAAAACAAAATGTAAATGTGACTTTTTTCCTCAGTATCGTTCAGCCTATCTCCTAAGCTTGTTCATATGCTGCCACCCTGATTTACCCCAGTCTTGTACACTGCCAAACTCAAATCCATCACAGGCTGACAGGAATGCCAATACTATAAGTGTGAAGAGTGCAAAAATCCCATCCTCCTCAAGATCAATCCCCCTGAGAGAGAAGATATTAATCTAAATAAAGCTGTAGGCTTGTCCCCATTGTATGCAAAACTGCGTTTAGTGATCCATGTTTTGTGTGGATATGTGAGGCAGCCATCTGCAGGCCACGCATACTTCACTTTTCTAATCATTCAAACACCCTCGTAGCTGTCATCATGCTAATCTCATCCTCACTACAGCACAGCCGTCTTAGCGCTGTGATGGATACCTGGCGTAATAGGCCTAGGAAATATTTGGAGGACACATAAGACATTTTCAAGATATGCTCCAGGCATTTTCATGTTAGATTTCGTCGCACTGCTGCCTATAATATTCTGTCATAGGCTGCTAAGGTGTGCAGCTGTGTTGTCTGTGCTGCGAACGTGTGATAAGGCACATTATCACTAGTCTGAACGTCTAAGACAAGCCAAAGCCTACATGATCAGCAGAACACCAGAAATGGGTCTTTCACTCAATCTGCCCACTGGACACCAAAGTGACTAGAGTGAGTCACAATGTTAAATACTGTTTAAGACTATCTGTGCTTGGAGATTATTACAGTTCTTCTCTGGTGCTTACATGCAATTTGTGGAAAAGTTAGTCATTTCCAAACAGCTGACTCAAGCCTTAAACTACTTTATCATTCTGTGGTACAGCACATTTTGTCTCCAAAATCCCCTGAAGCAAACATAATCTTTTGTGTAAATCAGCTTAGTAAGTATATTGCTCCCAAAAAAAAGCTTTCTAGACCCTGTCTGAAAAGTAATCCACATGTAATAGGGACAGTAATTCTGTGTACCTGTACCATCACACTTGTGGATTTTATATGTTATGCCTACTTTTTTATAAATACAATTAGCCCTGTTTTAGTATCACTCTTGCAAACTGGAATCTGGGGGGGCTGAAAATTCTTTGTTGATGGAAAGCTGAGACGATATAATGTAAACATTACATCTGATATGAACTAAGACTAGGCGAGGCTACCTTAGCCAAACAACAGATAGCCACTTCTTGGCCTGCTAGCCTGCAAGCTTCTTGCTAAGCATGCTAACCATAGCTGACTCTTAATGTTTTCCCCAATGCAAGCAAGCTAAGAAAAGAGAAAACCAATATTCTTGGATGTGACCCATTCATGCAACTAGACATATGCTAGCTAAGCAGATCCCTCTTTTATTATTATGTTCAGTTTTGAAGTCTTTTTCCAGAACCACAGCCACAGGGAACATTCAGTGTGGCTAATATACTCAGTATCCCAGACCGGCACTGCCTACAGTGCGTGGGAGTCAGTCAGTTAAGAATACTGATTTTCAGCAAAAAATAAAAATAAAATGCATGGATGGTAATTCCCAATTTTGACAGACAGGGAAGTACAGAAAAGACAAGTGACCGAGAGATAAGAAAGATGGGAGACAGATCAAAGATGGGATAAAGCCTGAGTCTTGCATACATTTACCCCTGCCCAGCTGTGGGAAACGCTGACTGAAAAATGCTGAAGTTCAAATACCTTAACGATGTTAAAGAGGGAGCCAGTTCTAGGGTTTTGTCTTTGTGCTCCCATCTGTAATCTGGAATGAATGGAATAAGAATGTTGGGAAAGAAAGAGAAGGAGAAGTGAAATAGAAATGAAGAGAGCTGGAAATGAGTGGCTGTTAGGAGGATGGAGGATATTTCTGGGGGATCCCCAGCCGAGCGCATGTTTAAACCATTAACCTGAATGTGCCAGTGGAGTGTGGGTTTGATCCAGAGCGGTACCAAAACTACAGAGACTGAAAATGTAGCCACGCTCTAGCAGAGTGTTCCATTTCACCTCATGTCACAGCCTGATAAGGCATGCCAGTGTGTGCATTTTAGGGGCAAATAAGCAATGTTTTCACAGATCGCTTATTTCAATGGTCGCTTCTCGTCTCCACCTGAAACTTAGCACAGGAAAGAAAAAAGAAAAAGCCTAATCAGCTAGTCCTAAATATTATGAATGGGAAGGAAGAAGTAGAATAGCTTGTCTACTTAATTAATCTCCCATGGGACAAGGTTGCGCTTAACTGCAGATATACATATTCTGCTGTAACTGATACTGCCACCCCCTCTCTCTTACCCCTACAGAGTACCACAATGCTGCCTCTTTAAATGAATGGCTCAATCAGTCTGGGGTTTAAGCAATTCCACAGCTTTCCTGAGCTGGGCGTTTATTTTCAGCAGTATGTTCTTAAAGAGAGAATGAGAGAGAGAGAGCCAGGCAGTGGTGGAGTCCTAATGTTTCCCTAATGAGAGGCAGCCAGAGTGAGAGAGAGAACTGGGTGTGGTTGAAAACGGTAGATTGGTGGAAACAGTGGCACAAGCATCTGCTGCTGAGGGTGGAGTTGCCTCTGAGGGAGCAGGACGCTGATTGAGGGCTTCTGGGAAAGCTGGGGGAGCTACTGGAAAAGCATTTATGAGACCCCGAAAAATGGAAAGTTAAAGGAAAAAGGGGGCTGCAGGAGCTAGACAGGGTCAGTCTGGCGTTCTGTACTTTCAGCTGCAAAGAATTAGAGACTAATGTCCCTCTCTGATCAAGCACACAGAAGCTTATGGTGCTCAAAAGCTACAGTGGCTCCTGCTAAAGCTAAAGTTACAAAGAACACACGACTGCACACTTTAACACTGTCTGAAATGGGGCCACCAGCCCACTGCCAGCACTCAAAGAAGGTAGTTTGAGCATACAGCAGCAAGCCAGAGCCTAAATCTCCTCAGACTTCCACTAGCTGGTTTATGAGCGCAATCTGTAACTCGCTGAAGTCTTTCACACTCTACTGAAAACACAATGGCTGATAATCATCGCTGGAACTAATGGCTCAACACAAGCTTGCTATTGTCCAGCATAAAGCTCAGCCATGGATGTTTACAGAATGATTATGTAATGCAGCTGTGCACCGACAAGCTGCATTTGCTGTGTTCAACACAGCTGCCATTCTTCAGAGGTGGAGAAGAAACCTAGCACACAAAAGAAGAGGACATCTGCAAGCAATAAGAATCTCCAGAGCTCTTGAACTTTGAGTTTGAATCTATTCTAGAATTCCTCACCTTGAATGAATAATCCAGGATTCAGCATTTCCTGCCTTGGCCGTCCTCTCGGCTCCAGGATGCTGTCAGTGTCGTTAAAAAAGAACAAATTTGCAGGGGTATGTCGCAGGGGTCAGAGGTTACTGGGGTCAGAATCTAAGCAGGGGAGCAGTGTAAAATAAACATGGATTGGTTCCCTGCTCAACTCACAGACACAGACACATTTGTTTTAATGCCTTGTCAGAAAGACAAGTCCTACATATGCTCAATGTATATATACAAATATATATGTATATATACATATACAGATATACACACACACATGGAGCATACACATGCTTGCTTTCCAACTTTTTTTAGTGCTGGGGCTACAAGGACTTTTTTAGTTCTTGGGCTACGATGCAGTGTTGCTAGCACTATGACTCAATAATCATAATCAATCCATAAATACATCTTCATATATAAATACATACTTCTCTCAAACATCTCTTAGTCCACCTAAACTGCATCCAGGTCTTCTTTTAAGTCACACAGACATGTCGATGTGGTTTAGGACCCAGTATGACTCACTGTGAGGTATGACTGTGAGCAAAACTTCACTGCGTAGCTGAACGCAGCAGACAGTCATTTTAGACAAGAGGTGTTGTTCTGAATTGCGACCCCTCTCAGAATCTGACCTCCACAGGCACATCACTCAGTTATACAGATGCTAGAGTACATTTGAGGTTTTTGTTGTTTCTATTTTAAAACATATGACTTCAGTTTGAAAATTCAAGTTTCCTGTATGACATGCATTCATGCAAAGGGGTGTTGGAATTTGGCACAACTTCACTGCTAAATGGCCACTGTGTACAGTTAGCAGTTAAGTTTAGTTCATTGTAATATTTGACAGCAAGTCATGCTGTGCCCAAAACCACATCAGCCAGTCTGCAGGACTCCAATGAAGGGCTGGATGTGGTGTGAAAGAAGTTTTGAGGATGTATTTTTTGACTTCTAGTGTTGGTTAGCAATGTTAGTCTCGTAGCTCCAGCACTAAACTAAACAAGCAAGCACATCTTGGCTGATCCACTACATCTGGGGTAAGTGGAAAACTGTGTTAACTTTGATTTTTTTTTTTTTTGGCTAAACCATTCCTTTAAACATGTAGACTTCCTAAAAAGCACTCTACCCTGTCAGGACTAGTTTGTTGGGTCTGACAATGAAGGTAAGCCCTCTTTTTTCTGCCTTTTGTGCAAAGCTCGAACACTCACAGCACTCACAGAGCTCACTCACAGCTCACACGTCTGCCATCAGCCTCTTTACACCCAGTGATTCTCACAGTGATACTGTGCTGGAGTGTGATATGGCTGCCCTATTAGCCTCAGATCAATTCAGGATAAATAAGCACTTGTTACTCTGGTCTGCTTCTTAACGATGAAGGTGATGTCAGCGGCCACACCTTGAGGATGTGGGAAGCTGAATGTTTCTGCAGTTCTGAGTGGCGCACAGAGTGGCCCTTTGTGTCGGATTCATATAAAAAGCAGGGCTGCCTGCTCTCTCCATAATACCACCCTTCAACCTTCAACTAGCTGTTTTTCTTACAATGCTGATAGGTGAGTCATACAGCCCACTCTTACGACTAATAACATCGACATAGAGTCTTGGAGTGTTGTAATAAACCTGAACTGATTCTTCAGGCTCACTGGCCCTGAAGTTTATAGAAGGGAAAGAGTTTAGCATAAACAGAGAGGAAAGTGTAGCATGCAAAATGGGAGTGCTTGCAAAAAGGGAGGATTGTAACATAGGCTAAGTTGTAACAATCCCAGTTTTGCCAATCAGAAGCTAAAGGAGTGATATCACGTGTGTACAAGCCCATCTCATATCTGATGTGTTTGCAAAATATAATTTTAAGTTAAAAAAGTCTCTGGAACATAATTTGATTAGCTCTCATGTTAAGTTTAATTAAAAAAAAACAGCTGATACTGTCTAACTGACACTTTTGCACATTTTAATGCAAAAATACTGCTACTGGATATGACACACTGGAGGAAAACAATAAAAGAAAATTTTGTTTGTGCAAAAGTTATGTTATTTTATATTTTGTGTTTCATTTTTTCCACATTTATAAAAGACTTTGAGCAATAAAACATACAGAAAATGTTCAAGTGTATTCTCTTTATAGGACATGTTCAATTATTCACACTTGGAAAATCAACAATACATGTCATTTGACCAGTAGTGCTCAAACTTTTGCATGTGACTGTGTGTATGCTGGTTTCCAAGGAATATATTAGGAATTTTATAAGGAATTATAAAATATAGCAAAGTCCTGAACGACTACATGACATTATTTAAAGAGAGTGACTCTTTGTATTCGACACAAGCTTACTCATTTTGTGATGAGTTGACAGATTTCTGAACAACTGGTATTTGAATCAGACAAATATGGGTGTCATATTAAAATTTGAAAAGTATGCTGTAAACAACCAATAAGTTACAGAGGCTTATGCAAAGAGTCTTAGAAGTCTCCTTGGTCATTCCTGCTATAACAGTGTAGGATTGCAACTTTCGCTTCTGTAGAACTTTCCACCAATCCCCATGCCCCCCCACCCCCACAACCCCATACCCCCCACCCCCACAACCCCATACTCCATTCTCTGCATATGAGCTACTGCAAACACGGAACCCAGTGGCCTGCCAAGTGGTGAATGTGAAATGCGCGAATGTGCGCAACTATATGACATCTGAGCATTCGATTAAGGCCTGTGAGGTTTGGGCTGTTTCACGTGGAGAGCAGGGGGAAAGGAAAATAGGTTGAAGAAGCTGAGCTGGAGAGGTTTTAGGTGATTTTCTCTCCAGATAGAGGCCTCCTGCAACCCTCTCCTCTCACTCCAACCCCCCACGCACACACTTCCTGTTCTACACCAGAGTCTTGGGGTTTAATCTAATGATGAAACAGCCATGCAGAGGCGCCCCGTCAGACTCGCACAAATACATTCCTGCGCTAAGTGGAAGATGAAGCCCAAGTATTTGGTGCATTTACAGAATAAAGGTGTTTTCTTTTTCATTTTGGGATAATTACCCAGCATCTACATAATAGCCAAAGCCAGACAACAGAGAGTTCTTTCTAGAATGGAGAGATCATTATGGTCCTGTTGAAATGCGCATCCATGTTTCTCTCATCAGTCCAACATTCAGGCAATTTGCGTTGCTTTACTGTGTGTTCATATGTGTGTGCATACATGTACACACACTGTAAACAGCATAATGAGAAATTCAAATGATTTGAGAGCTACAATTATGTGAAATCCCATAACACAAACACAGATTTGTATAATATACAGCAGGCCTGATGCCTAAAGTTTTGCCAAAGTGAGCAAACACTCAGCATGTAAGTGTAGAGTAAACAGTGTTGGGGGCTAACATGGTACAAAGTAACACATGACAGTAATGTAATCCTTTTTTCCTGTAACAAAGTGGTGCAGCACATTACAGTTATTGTAATCACATTGCAGTTACTGACTTAATAAGAATGTTACCCATTAATTATATGTTTCTTAGAGACCAATGTTAATTATGCACAATGCATTTGAAACATACTCTCCGATGTGAAGTTTGAGATGCTTTGTTGATTTTTAAGTGAAAATAAGGGACACAATTTTTCACATTTTAATGCACAATAACTGTTTGTTTGCTGAGCTTAACATATTGAAAAAGACGTATACAATCTCTCATCAGTGTGCAAATGTTATAGCATATTTTATAATTTGTGTTTTAGTTTTCTTCGAATGTGTTAAACTTTGCAAATAATAGAAATTGTGCGCAAAAATGTACAGAAAATGCCATTTGTGTGTGTCCTCTGTAGAGGATGTGTCAACTTCTTTTCACTCAAATCAACAAAACATGCCATTTGACCAGGGGTGTTCAAACCTTTGCATACATGTATATTGTTATAAATAGTGATGGATAAATATCCCCATGATGAAGAGCCTCAACCTCAATTAAACAGGCCAGAAACATGATGTGAGTTTTACATTTATTCTTAAAGATTTTTTTGTTATCGTTTTTCAAGCATCTTTACTGATCCAAAGTAAGGGAGGTGAAGGGATTAGTGAACTTTTAATGTTTACTGTGATGGTTATTTATTTCTAAACAATATCTTGAAAGTTATAGTAAGTACAGATTTGTGTAGCATAGAAGTAACATGATGAGTCATGAGACTTTTTACAGCAAGTAGTAAGAAAGCAATCCCATTACATTTTGAGAGACGTAATGAGTATTTAGTGAGTATTTTCTTCTCAAAGGTAGAGGTCTTTTGGGACTGTGGAATATTTTCCCTAGATTTGCCCTAGATTTGTGTATATGTATATGTGTGTGTGTGTGTGTGTGTGTGTGTATACACCCGTCCTCAACTGCAGAGTGCTGGCATGCTATGGGGTTTTCAGTGAGACTCATTTTTACATTTTATTCCTCTGCTCTGCGTCTGCCAGTGCTTGGGCCCCTCTGAGGATCTTGGAGAATAGCAGTGTTAAGGGATGCTGAGCTGGTTTTCAGTTTGATTTGATGCTGGCCGAGGCTCCAGGTCGGCAGTAAAGTGAGCCCCGTAGAGGGGAGCAAAAGAGAGCTTAGGGCTCTATAAAACACCAGAGCAGAGTTATGCTTAGCTTTACTATGTCCTCTTCATGCAGAAACTGCACACTAAAGCAACCAGCTGCCTTAAATAACTTCAACATATAACTTGGCTCAGTCTCTATCCACTGTTAAAACTTTTTAATTGCTCTTAATAAAAGGGTCCTCATTACCTGTGTCTGTTAATGGTTTACGAGTGAGAACAGCCTTGGATTAAGCTCCACCCCCATCAGAATGCAACTGTCTAAATCTGTTTCATGTCAGAGTTCATTAAAGTAATATGTTACTATTTCATTTCTGATAGGACTGACTGACATTAACAGACCAATTTAATGTTGACTTCGAAACAAGTCAATTTTATGAGGAGTAAGAATTCTAAACTTTCAGCTGGTTCCCCATTTGTGTCCAAAAGTTGAAGCGATACTTCATCATTAAATTTGGTGTAATGTAGTAGTGTTGTGTGTGCAGTCTTATTTTACTGAAAAAAGCTGTTTATTATATAAATAACTAAGTAATTTAAATTTAATTACACAATTACAATTCAACAGCACAACTTAAAAAAGCAACATCTTTACTTTTAAGAGTTTACCCCTAAATCTCTCAAGGAACCGTTTGTGGGCCCACACTTCAATTCCTCACTCTTAAATCCACATTATATACTATTTTCATATTAGTTCCCAAACAGTTACTAGTTACTCCTAATCCTTTGCAGATCAATACATACTGACTTACAGTGATGTTTTTCACTATTGCTGTATGTTCTACATGGTAAAGGGACTTTCCTCAAATAATTTTCATAGCTGAGACTGTAGGTATACTTCTAATCTTGTTCTAGGAACTTACAGTAAATGTTGTCATGTCCGTACATAGAGTGGCTCCAGCTAAGTGGTAGTGTCTTATGTCATATAATTATAAGCATCTCTTTCTGTACTACCCTCAGTCTCTCTCTTTGCCATGGCATCACTAAACAACCAGGGGAACAAATCACCAATATAACCACTATTTATAGACATGGGTCCATAATTTTGCATCTGCAGTTACACAAGAGAGCGGTTTGCTCAGAAAACTCAGTGGTCAGTGGTCAGCTGTTGCTATGGAGGACTCTGACAGAAACATGTTTTCCCAAGTTTCTTCAACCAAAATATCATAATCCAATACATTTTGTGATGTCTCAGCAGAAACGCAAATCATCACATTTCCACTGGAGGGATACTTGAGGCACTTACACGCAATATCTTGTACATCAGCAAATGATGACAGTGTCACCAGACTTTTTTGGGAGCATTGCAGAGAGATTAGTTTAATTAGATTTGAAATTGTTGGATTTGTTGTATTTGATGACACAGGCCAGATGTTCTTATTAATGTTCTCAGAACAAAACCTAGTATATCTAAAATGGTAATTTTACAAGAGAGGGGAAAAAATCATTCTTGCCTTTCAATGTAACTTAATGCAAGAAGATTTCATTCTAAACCTCTTATTCTTCTGGGTCGTGAGGAGTGCTGGAACAGTCATTGGGCTGAAGGCAGGATACACGCTGGACAGGTCGCCAGTCCATCGCAGGGCCAGCCGTAAACCAATTATATAAAAGAAGAATTGACAAAAATGACGATACACCATTTTCTTCTAACGGTGATGATATGCAAATCAAAATGTCTTTTGGACACTTCAGTCACTGCAGCTTTATTTACCTGACCTGCATTATAATGTACCCACATGAAAACAAAACATATAACAATGTTGCCAATACATTCCAAAATGTAAACAGAAAACAGTGGAACATTATTACAGATCCTCATTCAGCTTTAATGCTTTTCAACGCATTCAAGAACTCTCCACTATTGGGTTTAGTCTGGACTCTTCTCAAGATGTTAGTTGACTGCTTCAGTCTGGCTCAAAAACCCAAGTTTCAGAAACAATCCCCACTCTTCATGGGTTCTGACTCATTCTCAGATCATGAGAACAGAAAAAGCTCCAAATGGTAGGCTGCTTCCTGAAGCTGTGGTTGTTCCCCCTTCTGTATATGTGTTCGGTTACTGTTAGCAGCAGAGCGGGTTTGGGCTGGGCCGTAAAATGGGGAAGATTCATTCATAGAGAAGACAGAAGTGCACTCAGTTTCCCCATGAATGGCATAAATACAGGCAGGCCCAGTCATCAGATCATCGCCATCTGGCCTTGCTGGAGCAAAAAGACTTGCACACAATTAGTCAGTGTTGCCCTGGATGTGGTGAGCAAGATAATAACGTTCATAGCATTCATTGGACTGCCATCTGATCTGTGAGAAAGACACATATTGTCATGCACTGAAGTCAGAATTTCCCACTGCAGATCCTAATATTGTGTCTGGGGGAAGACATGGATAAACACAAGACAACAAAGATGAGTGGGAGTGGGTAATCCTCTGTATATTTAAAAAAAGAAACAAATCAGGCTTTTTTAAAACACAAATTCTGTCCTCTTATTTGTGTTAGACACCAAAGCCTTTTTTTCTTCAGTATATACACAAGCTCGCTAAATAGCCTGGCTTAAAGACCTCTTCATGCTTTTACCAAACCTGGGCTGACTACCACCACCAGGCAAACAATACAGCCAATGTTTGTGACTCTGTTATGATTTGTCAACCTTATACTGTTTACCTCTATGTAATTTTTCATAACACAACAATCCAGACCTTTAAAAAAGCTGTGAATGCTGTTTGCATCACCTCACTGCAAGGGCAATATGTGACCATAGGATGATATCATAATCCTGGTAAATTAACCCCATGTGTCTTAAAGAGACCAATTGACCCATGTGCTCTGTCTACAAGTGTTCTTTTATTGCAGCTGCTTTGAGGTTAAATAACCTTTACATGATGTTGTCAAAAAATAATTTAACCTAAAGAATTTAGATCCCGTAACAGTGAATTTCCAGTTGAAAATACTAGGCTATGCTACCAAGCCAGAATGTGTTGCTGTAGCTAACCCAAACTAGGCAGTTTGGAAATGCCATGTTAACATCACCATAATTACATGACAGCCCACACTTACCAAATAAATACCTTTTTAAAAGAGTAACATGCACTTAAATTCAAAACTACTTTTGACCAAAATATGAAAGCTGTGCACTACTCTTTCCAGGAGAATGAGATTTTTTCCAGCTTACTGTAAAACTTGCTCAACTTTGCAACAACTACTTTTATAGAACATATTTGTGGGCAGAACATGAATAGATCAATTATACAGAGATTCTGTAAACACAATCAACATACAGCAACTGCACAAAATGCACAGTAACAAGTAGTTGAATGTGTGTCAGCCCACTGTGCATTACCTTACTTTATTCTTTATTGCTACTAGCTTTTTTTAACACCTGTTACTTCTTAAAGCTGCAGTATAGAAGTTTTTTTTTTGTTGAAATTGAAAGACATGGCATTGTCGATTGTAGAGGGAAAAATACATGCTAAAATATGCATGATGCAAATACAAAATATGCATGCACTACTATACATCACCCTGTGAAGCCTGAAATAATGGCACTCGGAAAGAAGGTCCGGCTTGGTATTTAGGTCTGAAATGCAAAATAAAAATTACACTGATGAACATATGATAACAATAGTACATAATTCACTTTCAGAACACATGGCCTTTACCAAGTTTTGACCAAGCTCTTTTTTTTAAGTGTTGAGATTCATCCGCTTAAGGATCTAAAGCACAACTGACATTATAAAATGTTTTTTTTACACATTTCTACCATTTTGCTGTCCAAAATCTACTTGGCGTAACTTCAGAAACTTCACTTTGACAACTGCTGAATAAAAACCATCACTGTATTCAGTTTTCAAAGCAAGTTTTAAATGTGAATGTTTTGCTCGTTCATTTTGCTTGCAAACCATAAACAAAAACAATTAAACTGTGTATTGTGAAAGTGTCATCACGTATCACGACGTCTTATTTTCTCCATATCTCCTTACCCCACCAATAGCATACAAAAAATGTAGCCGTGGAGGTGGAATGTATGGTACATGGTGAACTCTAGAAAAGGTCTAAGGTCCTTGAACATATGTGTCCTATTTCACAATCATCTCAGAGGTTTAATGTGCTCCAGCTTGACACACATTGGCTGTGCTGAGAGTAACCATTGTGTCCCCCACTTTCGGGGCATGCTCAGTTCACTCTGGCTGCTGCTGGCGCTGTAGGAAGCTTAGAAACAGCAGGCGGAATTATTTGGCTTCTGCCACTCTCATATTTTATCCTCTGTTCCCTCAGCTGTGGGCCCTCCACAAGTAGCGCCATGAGAATAATGAAGCTGACTATGATTCTCTTAGTTAACCTACTAATCTATGGCTCTTTTCTTTCTTTCTTTTACTCAATCACACACACACACACAAACACATACACCAGAGTATTCAATGAGATGTGTCCGTTTGACTACCATTACAAACTGATCAAATATAAATATACCCTTTGTAACCAACATGACCAATAAAATATCAAACACAAAGTAGTCAACTACTGTTTCATGTCCAAAATCATATTGGCAAACTTTATGCCTGTTTAAACACTCATGCACTCTCTCACCTGTTTACATGGTGAAGAACATACCTATTTTTGTACTGCACATTAGCATGGTCAGAACGCTGGCTCTGTTACACTGCATAGTGCTAGTTGAATAACTTAGTCACCTCCTTTGGAGATAAGTGACAAGTCACTATTTACAGGTTTAATCAGTCTTCCACACCACTTAAACCACTATATCTTCACTTTGGTAAATGGGTAAAAAAATCACTCTCCTATAAACTCTTAATGGCATTATTGGACATTTTATTTAGCCAAGTATAGAGCTGCTGTGTGTTTAACATTTGTCAAATTTTAAGGTGCTTTGACTGACTACTTATTACCAAAGGTCTGACACATTTGCTGTGCAAACAGTGTTAACTCTACACGATACAGAAAGACTGAGGTCCCATAGCAATAATGAAAACATTTTAAGTGCCATTGTGCAGTGACGGTAAAATTGTGTGTGATCAGTCTATTGCAGATGTTGGAAAAGGTCTAGATTAGTCCAGGTGGATGTTGGGAGGCTTTAGTGCATGCAGTAATCTGACTGCCTCAGGGAAGAAGCTGTTGCAGAGTCTGGAGGTGGTGGAGTGAATGCTCCAGTTCCTTCTGCCAGATGGCAGGAGGGTGAATAGTCCATGACAGGGGTGGGAGGGGTTGTCCACAATGGTGGTGGCCTTGTGGATGCAGTGTTTGTCGTAGGAGGTGTCGATGGTGGATATAGACATGCTGATTGATCATTTCAGCTTTCAGTCCTTATATAATTCCAACTGTGCTACTTCAAAATGTAGGATAATGCCTTCACTGTTATTCTGATTTATAAGGAAAAGACATCTGGAAGTTGGTGTGTCCAAACCAGGCTGGTACTTTATACTGGTAATTGCTGAACAACATGTTACACAGATATTCCCCAAAAAAATGAGAAATCCAAATCTAAGGGGATTCCAATGAAAAAGACAAGCATATGGAGTGAGGTATGAATGGAAACATATAGAGTTTTACCACATGTGTTGCAAAAGGGGCCTTTAGTACAAGGTTAGGCATGTAGGAAACCTAGTATAAGCGTTTCAAAGCCTAAAAAAGACCATGGAAAAGCCCTGGTGTGCTGGCATGATCTTCAAAGTGAACACTGCGCGTGATCTGCATGAATATTCTTCAGAGGGATCCAACGTTCTTTGCTAAGCCATGGGCACTAACTGTGTGACTGACTGTAGGAACCAAGCTAAATGCTTGCAGTGACTGGGTAATGCTTTAAACATTTTATCTTATAGCTTTTGTTCATTGGAGAAAGAGAAACAGAGAAAGAAAAAGTGCATGCGTTCACTTTGATCACAATAGTCTGAGCGAGCTGATAAATGCCAGCTTCCCTTCATATTATGCTGCCTTTAACGTTATTTATGTGCACTATTTAAGGGCTGTGCTCTTGAGTCATTTTTTATTTTTCCACTGCACAATACATTGCTCACAGATTGTGGAGTTCAGCAGATGAAAAAAATAAGAAAAGAAAGAAAGGCCAAAAAAATATGCTCTTGTTGCTTTTTCTATTAGTATTTTTAGGTGTTTTGTGTTAGTATATTTAGGCTGAAGGTGAAACAATGCAAATAAGTAGATGACTAAATAATGCTGCAGATTAGCTCAAAATAAAGCCCAATTCACACTGCATCTGAAAATAGGTTTGTGAGAGTCAGTTTAGTAGATGCAGCCTCAACACCTTGCGAAATATTAAATGTTTCTGCATATGTTATCAGTGGATGTTTTCCCATATTACAGTTATACTGGTCATTTCACTGATTAGTTGGTGTGATTAAGTCTTTGAAGGTTTGAAAAAAGAGAAAAGTTTGAGGCTGTGAGGCTTTTTATTTTGTTTGATGAAAGAGCCTGATAATATCTGCTTCTTAGAAGCATCTGTGGCCTAACCCTTTGGGCTATGTTGAAAGAACACTTTGGGGCTTTCCAGAGTCATGCTGCAGTGTCTTCATGCCTGCTCAGTTTGAATGCTGTTGTGAAATGTCCGTCTTGTCTATATGGCTTGGCACAGGCCCTAGAAACCCTTGTCTGTAAGACAGAGCTCTGTTGCCCGGTTTAGTCTGAGAGTGGAAGCGATGGGAAATAATCCACTTCCTGAGTGTGCTGTATTGGTGGAGGGAGAAGAGAGGGGTTCTGTGCTAGGCAGGTGGCTGAATTAGCATAGAGTCTGAAATCTCACAACCAAAGCCTGGGAAATCCTGCAGCAGTGATGGCGGCCAAACGCTCTCATGGGGCTCTGACTGATAGCTTAGAGAGAGAATCCTCCAAGCAGTTTGTACAACCCTTCCAATTTTCCTTTTGTTTGCAGCAGCTGTGTAAGACAAAATCAGCACGTCAGTCTGTCCAACAGTTACATCCGTTGTGTGTATTTTCAATTTCCTAATGTATTAGCAGCTCATTGTTTGACAGACTCCTTAACAGAATTATATGAAAGTCAGAAGTGCCACGTGCGTCATGCTTTGTCTCTTTTTTCTGTTTGCAGATTCATTCTTCGGGGACAGTTACTGTCGGATAGATGCGGTGCAGGATCTATTGAGTTTTCATCTGTCGCTCCAGTTTAAGACGAGCAGACGGAGTGGACTTCTCCTCCTAGCTGCCGGAAATAAAGACTACCTTTCCCTGGAGCTTTACAATGGCAAGTTGCAGGTAATGAGCTCAATTGCCCATTTAAGTGTTGACTTATAAAAGACAAAAATTTTAAACTCACTACACAAGATAGCATTGCACAAACTAATGAGGGCTAGAATGTAACATTTTGTGTAGTTAACCAGGTTCAATTAGAATATGTTTTTAGTCACAGTTTCTGATTCTCATAGCAATGTAAACGAAATTTTGATAGCAATCAATCAGCATTTCTCAATATTTCACCTGAAGACTGTTTTTGTATCTAAAAATGGTAACTATATATAAAAGTTTTTTGTTCATAGGTATTTTTGATTACTGAACTGTGTGTATAAGCAACAGAATTCCCACTTAATTTTTTTAATTACCTTCTTGGTGTCCATAGTGACATGGTGAGTGACAAGGCTATATCTCCCTTTTGAATAAAAACAGCCAAATTTGTTGGAGGTTTTTATGCACAAATTCATCAAAATGTACTATAGCTGCCTTGTAAATAAAAAATATTTCATTTTTTGCTATTATCATCAGCAACTTTTGCATTGTCAGCTAAATTGAAAGTGTTCTCATTTGTAGCAGATGTGTAGGCTGCTTGTATAGAAAAATATTATTCTTCCTTTTTCTTACTTTTCAAATTATTTAGCAAAAACTAGAATGCGTTAGACTTGCTCATGCCTACTTGCTTAGTGGTACTGTATTAAACATTCAATATCCTAAAATATTTGTATAACTATGGAATTATTAAAAATAGCCTTTATTTTGACAACCTTACCAAGTGTTTCTGAGGTTTGAACTGATGCAAAATATCTTGACTAAAATGTTGCCATTGCATACTTTCTTTCAAACTATTTATTTGAGTTGACCAGTTAAACTGTTGCTACCACATGAAGTAATTTTTTTACAAACCATTTTTTACAGCATGTGTATAAACAAATTCAAACCCTTGTTAAATTTCTCTCATGGCCATTGAAAGACTGTGCTTTCAATTCTTCACGAGAACCAAATATTCATCCCGTCTTTCAGATGCGCAGTAATTTGGTTTGTGGTCAACCTGAATGGTATTCTGATGAGTCAGATGTATTTTCAGCTGCTTTACATTTAATCAGGCTATGCTTCACTTCTCTGCTCATCACATATGGAAAACATCTTCCCTGGAGCTGGAGTGAGTTACTGACCTGAGCTGATATCTTTCAGCCACTGAGGAAAATGTTCTCACAGCACGCATAGATTGTATAGATATACTGCTGCAATGAAAATGCAGGAATTATGTTGCAATATGTCCTTTCTCAAAACAATTTCATCATTCATCATACTGTGAGATTCCTCATTAAAAAGGCATTTCCAGCTACTCTTTTCATTAGATTGAACTCAGAAAACATAGTAAACAGCATCTTTTCTTCGTCTGCCCAGGCTGTTATTTGGAAATGAGAATCTTGACATTTTAATCTCATTATTAATTGCTTAACAGTGTTGGTGGAAAGAAAATGAGAAGCAAGGAGGTTTAACTTTCCTTAATGTAAATCAACTGTAAATGTGAAATATGTAGATTTAACACTAAAGCCTTACATACTTAATGCTTATTGGGTGTTTTTATTTCCATAGGCAAGGATAAACATGGGATCTGGTGAAAAAGTGTTGACCTCCTCAACAGGTGTGCAGCTGAATAATCTACTGGATCATCAAGTTTCTCTCACACTGAAAGGAAACAAACTCAGCATGACTGTGGACAACCTTTTTACAACCTTCACTGAAATGCAAGATGGGGAGGACCTCAATATCGATACGGGCGTGTTCCTTGGAGGTGTGCGAGATCTGGATGTTGAATACCTCAGCACTGCTGTTCCTTTCTTCCGTGGGTGTATGAGCAACATAACATTTGAGTCCCGACAGTTTGATATTTTATCCTCAGAGTCTCGTGCCTGCTATGACACTAAGGAAGCCTGTAGTAGTGAGTTTGAAGCAAGAGACGGGGAGGCCACTAGTTTTATCAGCCCAGACTCCTTTGTGTCCTTCCCAACCTGGACCAGGGCCAGCACTGGCTCTCGCAACATAGAGGTGCTGATGAAAACCACAATTGAAGATGCACTGCTTCTCTTCCATCCTGGTCACCAGTCTGATTTCATTGCCATGGGCATAACAGGAGGCCACCTCAAAGGTGTGGTAGATGTCGGCAGTGGCATGGTGGTCCTGAACAACCTAGAAGTGCAGTTGGATGATGATCAATGGCACAGGATAAAGATGCAGATTGAACCCAACACTTTTGCGATTACAGTGGACAGTGAATCTGTCTCACTCCCTCTGAATGGATCAGAAAACCTAGACCTTGTAGGAAATCTATACTTTGGAGGCATCCAGGGGAAAATGAAAGAAGTGTTCCGTGATAACTACTTGTCTCGTATGGAGGAGGAGATAACTTCTGAGTCTTTCATTGGTTGTCTAGGAGAAATCAAGGTGAACCAAAAAGACAGAAGCCTGCAGGATGCCTTGATAACTAAAGACGTTCATGTTAAATGTGAGGGAGAAGATTATGATTATTCCAGCTATTATGATTTTGAGACAACTACAACTACCGCCCCACTGCGTATCAGATATGTAGGCGTCACTGAAGAAAGGCACTGTTTCCCAACTCCTGACATGCCAGAGATCTTTCGAAATGTCTCTAAACTTTTGGATGTCAGCCCTCTGCTGGTTCCTGAGGGTGGGGAGGCTATTGTTGATGTAACCAACCTCAACCCAACATTCAATCTAAATGCTGTAGGAATGCGACAGTCTCAGATCATCTTCACTTTACAGGCTGATCCTTGGTATGGGCTCGTAGATATGAACATTAACACTAGGCGCACTAAGAAGTTCACTCTTCTGGATGTTGTGAATAAGAAGATTAAATATCTTCATGATGGCAATGAAAAGTATAATGATCAAATCCAGCTAGAGGTGGTTGCATTTGGTTCCAGTCTTCCAGAGTGTTTGAAAACTCCCCACCAGTATATGCTTCCAGTGGAAATTCTCCCTGTCAATGACATCCCCCAGCTTAGTGGAGGAGATATTTCAGTCACAGAGAATGGACGCACTCGCTTAAGCTCTAACCTGATCAAAATAGTTGATTCAGATAATCAATGTGATGAGTTGACCGTTACTGTCACCTCTAACCCGAATCCTAACGGGTACTTGGAGAATACAGAATATCCTGGCAGGAGCCTGAGCAAGTTCACCTGCAGACAGCTTAAGGATGGACTCATTTATTACGTCCACAGAGGAGGCTCAGTGGCTGGACTCACCTTGCAAGTTTCAGATGGGCATCAGATTAGTCAGTCAGCTACTTTCAAACTAGCAGTTACAGCCCCACAGATGAGCCTAGTCACTAACACTGGACTTCTCCTCACTCAAGGCAGTGACACATCTATAGGGATACAGAACCTAGCTGTTTCTGCCACTCCTAGGAATGGAGATGTCATATTCAATGTTACGCAGCCTTTGAAATTAGGCGAACTGCAAATTATTGCAGATAATGGTGTACCACAGAGAGTGTCACTATTTCATCAATCTGACCTGGAGCAGAATAAACTGAGGTACATCTCTACAATCTCATCTGATTTGGACAACACAGAAACGGAGTATATTCACTTTAATGCTCACCTTGGACAGTTTACTCTTCCAGACAATGTATTTATAATTAAAATCATGCCTGATCAGGTAAGAATGAACAAGATTGTCCCCCTTGAAATTACCGAAGGGCCAAAAGTCATCACACATGAAAACCTGGAAGCTGTGGTGAAGGGGAAGAACATCAACTCAGCATCAATAAAATATGTCCTTTGGAAGCATCCAACACTTGGTGCCTTGATGTTGCAAGGCAGGGATTTGTCAGAGGGAAACAGCTTCACCCAGCAGGATGTTGAGAATGGACATGTCAGTTACAGACCCACAATCCGTAGGGCTGTTGATGCTGAGGACCATTTTCAATTCAAGGTATCTGCAGATGATCAGTATTCTAGAGTATACACCTACCCAATCAGAATTAAAGCTGACTCCAATGCACCTAGCCTGACCAATGAGAAACTGGTTGTATTGGAAGGAAATGAAAACATCCTGAATAAAGAATATCTCTGGGTGCAGACTCCCAGATCCACAGATTTTGTGTACAGGATTGTTCAAGACCCCACGCATGGACGCCTCATCAGAGACTCCCCTCCTGGTGTGCCAAGGTTTGAGGGCGCTGTTCGGGTTTTCAGTAATGAAGATCTACTCTTGAACAGGCTTATCTACCAACATGATGGCTCAGAGATCAACCGTGACCAGTTTATATTCCTTGTGTTTGAAGAAGCTGAAGGCAGCACAGAAGGACAGGAGGTCCTCAAAGGAATATTTAACATAGCAGTTCAATCCAAAAATGATCACGTACCTCAAAGGGTCATCAATAAACCATTTAACGTGGTGAGAAATGGCCAGCGTTTGCTGACCACTGATGATATTATGTTCAGGGATGATGACTCAGACTTTAATGACACCCAGCTTGTCTATGCTCGAGGGGGAATTCTCTCAGGTAGCATTGTTTCATCTGCAGACCCTTCACAACCCCTCTACCGTTTCACACAGGCAGACCTGAGAGATGGGAAGGTTCTGTTTGTTCATAAAGGTGCTGATCGTGAACGGTTCCAGCTTCAAGTGTCTGATGGATTGCACAAGACAACAGCCCTGCTCCAAGTTCAGGCAAGTGAGCCATACCTCCATGTTGTCAATAACACTATGGTCGTCATAGACCATGGCAGCACCAAGACTCTTGACTCCAGTCTTCTGGGCACAGAATTCAACACTGACATCAGAAATGCTGCAGAAATTGTGTATGACATAACTTCTCCTCCCAGTGATGGGAGGATTATAGTCAGTGGTATCGAGGCCAGTCGGTTCACACAGAAGGACCTTACGAAAGGAGTAGTGTCGTATGAGCACAGCGATCAGAGCCTGAAGTCCAAAGACTCATTTACCTTCACTGTTCATACAAAAGGCTTGTCTGAGGAAGGGATTTTCAGAATCAAAATCTTCAAGCAAGGATATCTGTCTGAACCTCAGGTTACCGCCAATCAGGGGATCATTGCATATGAAAGAGAGCATTCCATTATTGACTCGGATCATCTGAGGGTAAGAGCAGAATTTTTTATTCAATTTTATTTTACCTTTATTAACCATTGTAGTTAATGAGATTAAAGATCACAGTCAACAAAATCTAAGCAAAATTAAATTAGAAATAAGAACAAACAATGATACAATTCTTTAACAATTATTTTAAAACTGGAATGAATGAGAGCCCACCTGTGTGCATTGTAATTCAGTGTTCTGACTTGACTATGTCCTTGACAGGACATTTTTCAAATCATCTGCACAGTTAAATGGTTAAGACGTAAACAAATTAATTCAGAGTATTTTAATGTAATGTGCACCATTCTAGAAAAACTTGTAGATTTTGCTACATTTTGGATACATTGTACACATCACAAGCCCTTGTTCCTATCACCACCATTGAGTTGGTGCATTTTTCTACAATGTTTTTACATCAAATCACTTACATTGACCTTGTTAACATCTCAATGATTGAACTACTCAGAAATGTTTTAAAAATCAGTGGAATTCCCCGTGACACAATGGGGTATGGATGCTCATTACTGGAAATGTAGAGTGGAGATATGCAGAATTACATACCTTTTGATGTTACTGAAATTCACAGGATCTTTTTGGGGATTTTTTGGTGTGTGTTGAAAGAAGCTTATGTTACACCAGAGCAAGTTTTGACATAAATATGTGGCTGATATGTTATGCGGCCTCCTTTTTCAGTGTTAATTAGTTTGACACATGACAGTGAGAGCAAGAGTGTGTGCTTTTAATCTCCTAAGGTGATAAATTGTGGTTGATCAAATGGAGAAGACATCAGCATATGCCAACATCCAGCATATGCCAACTAGGGCATCAGGGTAACTGAAATGTACAGATGAAAAGCTACTGCTTTTTCATATTTGTGAAAGGTGATTAGTTTCCATGATCAGCATTCAGCCCATGTTTAAAACACTTCAACCAAAATTAACAGAACAAAATACACAATACTGTCTCTTTCAGTATTGGCTTAGTATTCTGCCAACATATAATCAAAAGACTATCACTGCCTCATTTTATAACCATGTAACTTTCCAAAGCCACAGTGTTACTGCTCTCAAACTTACTAAATGACAAACTCTAGCCAAGTACTACTGTGCTTTTTGTTGCAAAATGTTTGTTGAAAGAAAATAGTTTAGGCAGAGTTCTGTGCCTGTTTTGACTTAGAGCTGGTATATGGCTGACCTTATGCTGCGTGCACACTCAGTAATTATATGCAGCACACAATGCTGCCTTCAAGAATACCAGCTTCCTGCAAATTTATTAAAGATGGGGTTCTCCTTGGCTCTCTTAATCTAAATCTAAATAAGTGTTTCCTAAAATATTTCAGGTTTGTTGCATGGAGAATATAAAAGACAACCTATTTTCAATATCAATGCCAGCTTTTCTTGAAATCTATGATTACATGTCAGAACTGTGAGTCATCCCAAATGGGACAAGCTGGACTGTGTAAACATGTCTTCACACTAAATTTGCGTTTTTAACAATGGCATATACTGTACATCTGTGTGGAAAGACACGACACCCACATAATTTACATTTGTTTTGGGTTATTGTTTGCTCTCAAGTAAAGCTGCAAAAATATGGTCCTAAAATGTATTAACTTTACTATCATCTTTTCAGGTGGAGCAGGCAGATATTGTCCCTACTGAGATGGTGTTTAGCATTAAAGAACCTCCACGTCTTGGCCATGTGGTCAAAATGACCAGTGACTCAGACAGCACAGCTACCCCCGTGCTGGACTATATCCATTCCTTCACACAAGCGGATGTAAATAAAGGCACAATCCTGTACGTGTCAGCCTCGCTGCAGGGTACAGACTGGTTCACAATGGACGTTAGTAATGGCTTCACCACAGTGGAGGACTTGAGGGTGCAGGTGGACATTGTACCCAGGTTTATTCCCATCGAGGTGGTCAACTTCACACTGAGGGAAGGTGGAGCTGTGGCACTCTCTGAGGAGGTGCTAAATGTCACACACCCTTTCTACAGGTCTGTCAACATCGAGTTCATCGTGGAGGAAGCACCTCAGCATGGAGAGATCAAATACCTAGACAAGGATGAAGAAGGAATTGTCTCCTTTACCTGGAAAGATGTAAGTATAGTCATTTTTCTCCTCAAATAACGGTCTGCATAATATTCTCATAATATGCACAATCTCAACCTTATCTATATCAAGCAGAGAAAAGGCTTTTTATCATTAACTGACATTGTCTTTAATAGTTTACAATCTATTAGTGTTATTTAAAAGTACATAAAGTATTTAAGCTTATTTATATACCTATTGGAACACTGGGGAACTCTCAGGGCCTTCTAGGCCTCAGAGAAGGCCTAATGATTTCTGATAAGTAAAAAGTACATTTCTGTAATTTGTAGTTGATTTGTATTCTTATTGTATTTAAACTCTATAATACTATTTTGATTAAGCTTTATGTTTTCAGTTCAGATCTTGAACTGGCCAACAAAAATTGTCCAATCAAGATTTCTTTTCCATTTGTTAGGCCTTCAGGAGCTGGACAGAAGGCACTGTACATTATATTATCCAACATTATTAGAAAGAGACAGTGTAGTCAGCCAAATGGGTTTTAATTTCCAATGAGTGGGGTCAATGAAAATAAACTATAGGCCTTCTGCAAGTCCAGAAGTTCACTGACTATGACTAAGAATGACAGTCCAACTAGGTTCCAGGCATTTGTTAGAAGTGGAAAACAGTAGCAGTTCTCTGCCAGGATTCTTCACTGAAAATAAAACTGAAACATACAAGGTAAATATACACTGATGTCTGTTACAAGCATCAAATACAAATATGGCAGGTATAACATATTCTTCAAATGTGTGTGTTTAATCTAGAATGAATATACTATTAGAAATCCCATAGGGAGTGAGCAGAAATGAGCATTGTAATGGTAGGTCTTGTTTTCTCTTTGTCTTTTTGTGTTTTTTTTTGTTTTTTTGAGCATGTTTTTATGTGCATGGGCAAACAGAAGGCCTGGCTCTAATATCGCAGTTCACCACAGATTTTGAATGTACCTCGTTAATGAACTGTATCTAATTCCAAGAAAAAGTTTCAGTGCAAACTAAAACTCTGCAATGTAGCTGGCCTAATGGCATGTTGCTTTTATTTACCGTTACCAATTATTATTTAGGGTATTCATCACAAAATAGGAAGCAACTGTATTCTAAGGCTTATTACATAGTGAGGCTTTTTATTCAGTAACTACAGGGACTTTAATGCATACTGGCGCTTTTCTGAGGTTGCAGAATTATGTCATAAAGCTTTGGGGCCACCAGCAAGGGGTTAATGCTAAAGCTTCAGCCTCTCAAGGACACTGTAAGAAAAGAGGGGTTTTTGTTATTAAGTGTGGGGTTCCATTATTTGTGTTTAATATATAAACACATATATGATTTTTAAGTAGGATTTGATTTACATTATAATTGTTTTTAAATGTAAAAATAATTTCTTAAAATTATTATCATTATTATTATTTATTTACCTATATCTGAGAACATTATGAGCATAGGTCCCAAAATAGCCACGTGCAGACATTTTCAGATGACTGTATGGGCAAGTAGGGGCAATGGTGAATTACACCTTTGCTTTTTCTTGTTACTTTTGTGTCTCCACCATTATGTTATGCGAAAGGAAAAAGAAGCCTAATTCTGATCACACCAGAAGAAGGGACCAGGAGCTACTGAGGAGGTTTTTGTTGGTTTAATTAAAAGGACAAGGAGTGGAAGCAGTCTGGCACTCTGAGACAAATAAATTCTCTCCCCAGTATTAGCTGTATCATTTAAGCACAGCCAGGCATAAAATAGCATTTTCTGCATCTTAATTACAAGCCATTCATGGCATAATAGCCATTGAGCCAGACTTTGATCAAACCAGTTGTTTGTGCCACAAAACAGTGATGTTCTCTGTGTTTAAGTGACAGAAGGAATCAATGTCTCCTCGCTCTCCCTCTCATTGCCTTCTTCTTTCTCTCTCTTCTTTCTGTTCAGCGTGATCTCAGCTCTCTTTGAATCCTCTCAGAATAGGCTTTTGCTGGAACCACTAGCTATGTGTTGCCTACTGCAGCGGTCCAAAGGTCTGCTAGTGGAAAGAGTGAGAGTAAAATGACTGGGTTCTGATGGAAAAGCACTATGTCTCATGTGAGCGTAGCAGTGCTGAACCTCGTGGAGATAGTTAGACACTTCCTATAGCAGTGTAGAGCTTGGCCTCAGCTCATTCTGTGTTCAAGCAGGGGTGGAAACTCTGACGGAGCTGCTCTGCTGCCCCAAGCCAAAATAAACTGGCCCATATATTCCTATAATAAAGCATCCACACATTTTTTACTGAGCACTACCAGACTGTCAAAGACCCCACTGTGAAGAAAGATCAGTATAGCCTGAAGAACTGAACCCAGATCAGGCAAAGCTCTTACTGGAGTTTATTGAAGGGTTTGGCTTTGCTAAATTGGTGGGGTGGCTCTGTTGGACTGGTATAGGAAAAAAAGCTGACTTGTCATCAGGTCAGGTTTGTCCTGAAAAAAAGGAGAACCCAAGTACTTGTTTAGGTTACTTCCAGGGTCACGACAGTTTTAAGCTTAGGATGACGGCTCCACTTTGGTTTTCATGAAGCTGCCATAACCACTCCACACCAACAGGCAACAGTAAAAAGAGTAAATAGTAATTTTGCAGTGTTTCTAGACAGAGCATTCTCCTGACAAAGCTGTGGTTAATGTTTCATTCCCCATAGCATCATTCCTGGTATATCTTTATAGAGCCTCTTTTTTATTATGCAGTACAGCGTAAAGACTTCAGCAGGACTCTAAATGAGTACCATATTGAGGGAGAAAACAGCAAAGTAGCTTTGGAAAGGACTGAAACCAGAGAATAATGGCCCCTAAATGAAAGAGGCATGTATCATGCTCATTATCAGACATCATTGGGAATTTCTCCACTCACTCATGTGGGACCGGTGGTTCTTTTCATGCTGTTGTTTGGCATGCATGAATGATGGAACAGGCACACAAGAGTTGTGGTAGTTTGTGTTACTCAGTGGAAAAGGGTATAGGCTCCCAGCATTACTCTGGGCTGCAATGGACACCAACTCTTGAAGTTTAGAAGCGAGCACTAGAAACAGTCAAATGAAGTGAAAATACACAGTAATCAAATACACTAACATAACAACTTCAACATAAGAAAGGTTGCTTCTTGTAGAAAGCACCAGTCTGCCAGATAAACACCCGCCATCAGTGAAAAGACTGAGCTGCTCCATCCATGAGGTGGTGATCATCTGGAGGCCATTAAAATCTGCACATAGCAGAGTACTGGAGCCTGCTCATGCTCTGCAGCAGCCTAAAGCAAAAGCACACCAACAGCCCAGCAGTTAATGACTGCAATGAACATATGTATGCAAGCTTTTTTTTCCCAGGGTTTACAGCTGCACAAGAGTGTTGCACAAAACAACAGAAACTTACGCTATTGTATTGTGACGTCATTCAGAGTGGTTTGATGTCAAAGGCTCAATGACATAGAAACTGGGCAAGTCAGAATTGCTCCCACTGGTGGTGATGGCAACCGGGTTTAGTATTTCTAAAAGCTCCATTCACAGAAAGTTGCAAAGCGAAAAGGTTGTTAATATGCTGCCTGGTGCTGGATACATGTCTTAAGAGAGTTTTTAAAAATATATTTTTACATAATTAAAAAAAAATATCAATATATGCTGTGTGGAGATATAAATGCAAGTCACTGCTTGACAAAATAGTCCACCACGAAAAAATATTTTTTTCAGATCCAACATAATTTTGCTGGGTGTTTTTATAACATAATGTTTTTATAACATTGCATATAAAAACTCAGAAGACACACGTAGGTCACTGGTATTTCCTTTAATAGTAAATAAAATGGCTACATATGTTTTGCTATAATGAACAATTTCACATCAGTGCACTTTGTTTACATCAAGACAACTGAATTAAGCAAGAAAATCAGTGGAATTCCACTTTTAGGTTTTCCTCTATTGTCGAGATTAAGTTCAAATTGCAGCAATGCCAGGAGTCCAAGAAAGCATCATTTATAATAATAAATGTTTAACTAGATGTAGTGAGATGTGTGAACAGAATGAACAGTATGTGAAACTTTGAAGCTAAAACAAAAGAAAAGTATTTATAGTTTCTAATAGCATTTTTAAATATTCTACTCTTTTGGAAGCGTCTCGTCCAACGTCTTAAACTTCAGATAAACAAAATGTCATGATAAATTGCACGAATCATGAAAATGTCTTCACATATCATCATATTATATTTTGGCCATATTTTCCACCTCTATATCAGCTGTATTTGCTTTATCTTCCCATGCTCAGGTGCAGCAAGGTCTCATCTACTACCTTCACGACAGCACGGAGACCACAGAGGACAGCCTTACTCTCTTTGCCTCTGCCTATGAGATCAACCGACGCAGCCAAACTGTCACCATTAGCATCACAGTCATCCCTGTTAATGACGAGCCGCCCATGCTACAGCGCAACACCGGCCTGGAGGTACAGCTCTAAAGCTCTATCACTTCTCACTGAGGCTCCTTATCATGGACTCTCACGACCACGACCAGAGCTCTATAGAATTACAGAGTGTCTCACAGAGACCTCAGAGGTCCTGGAACAGATACACGGTCGGAAAATACCAAACAGCTCTTCTCCCACAACTGGAAACGAGTGTGTCATGTTCTTTTGACGTTGTCTGTGGTCTCGCATCGCCTTGGTAACTCATATTTTTGGAAACCCATGACTGTAGTAGGAATTCTGCTTCTGGGATCTGAGAGCAGTCCGGCCAATTTGAGTCACCATTACTATCCCACAAAATTTGAAATAATGATATGTCTTTTTCCACGTGTACAGAGCATATGCTCTCTCTCTCTCTCTCTCTCTCTCTCTCTCTCTCTCTCTCCTTCCAATTTCTCTGTTTCTTTTACTCTCCCTCATTCTTGTTACCACTCTCTTTTTCTCTTTTGCTTGTACTTCTTCTCTCTTTCTGCATTTCTTTCATTCTTGTACTCTCTCCAATTCGTTCTTTTATATCTCTCTCTTTCTTGCTCTCTATTTTGTCTTTCGCACACCATCTTGGTCTCTCTTTTTTGCTCTCTGCTTTGCTCTTGCTGTCCTCTTTCTCTCTTTCATTCTTTCTTAACACTTTTCTCTTTGGCTTATGCTCCCTCTACCACACCCCCTTTCTTTCTCTCCTTCTCTCTCTCTCTCACCAATATCTCCCTATTTTTTTCTTAAATTTGTTTTTGAGAAAAGTCCTACCTGTTCTTAAACTGCAGAACTGTTCACACCTTTGTGCTCTGGATTGGGTGTAGATTCTGTTTTTTCACCTAAGAACAAATCACAAATAAGAAAACATTGGTGAATGTCAGAATTTTCATGAAGAGTATATTTTAAGTGGATTTTAAGAAGGCACCTGAAGAACAATTGGTAAATGAGGCCCATTATTTTTTAATCCTTCTCTCTCTCTCTCTCTCTCTCTCTCCTCTCTCTCTCTCTCTACCTTTCTCTCTCTACCCCTCTGTCTCTCTCTCTCTACCTTTCTCTCTCTCTCTCCCTTTCTATTTCTCGTGTTGCCTTTTATTCTTTTACACTATGTCTCTTTCTCTTCTGCTCTCTCTGTCTTTCTGTGTCTCTCTGTCTCCCTCCCAATCTCTCTCTCTCTCTCTTGTTACTCTTGCTTCCCTCTTAAGCCTTACATTTTCTGAATTTATCTTCTTTGCTTTGCTCCCTATATCTTTTCCCCTTCATTATTTTCTCTCTCTCTCTCTCTCTCTCTCTCTCTCTCTCTCCCTCTCTCTCTCTCTCTCTCTCTCTCTCTCTCTCTCTCTCTCTCTCTCTCTCTCTCTCTCTCTCTCTCTCTCTGTTGATTTAAGGCAGGAAGCTGCAGTGTTGTATGACCTGCAGCAGATGATCAGACATGATGAATAACATGGTGGTGACACAGATTCTGCCCAGTGGAACTCCAGCTGGCATTCATTAGAGAGCTTCCCTCCAAATACACACTCAGCAGACTTACACATTCTGCTGATCACTCATACATTGTCCGGACACCACGTCTCCATCACACACTCCCACAGACTACCATACGCATACGAGTTCAGATGCACATTCAGCAGCATGTAGACTCTGTGGAACAGAGAAATTCTGGGGGACACAGCAGCTCAATCAGAGAGTGATTACGACTCGCCATAATAACGGCTTGTTAAGTCTCTCTCAAACACAGCCCGGCTCCCTCAGCGAGCTGAAATTAAATTTGCCGCACAGCATCCGACCAATGTTATATGCGTTACACATTGATTATGAAGAAATATCAATTTCCTACACAATTTGGAGGATAATTGTGGTATGAAATTGTACTGACTGGACTCGAATACACAAATGTACTAATGCTGCCACCATGTGGCAGACCATATGGACTTCACACAGGATATGTTATGTCACAAAATGCAAGTCTCCCAATAACCACTAGAGAGCATAACTGATATAAAGGGATCCTGACAATCACGGCACATTGCCCTTATGAATTACATATAACTCACATTACCACTGACTAGATATGAGGCGAGCAAGGTGAATACTTTGTAGTTTAATATGATATTGCACTTTGGTTATAGTGTTTAAATAAGTACCTTCTCTGCTCTCAAACATGCGTTGCGTGGAAATAGCTTCCCTAAAAGTTAATGGAATTGTAGACCTTGCTTATCTGGGCCACTGCTTCGTGAACTGAATTTCTCTGCCAGCCTTTTTTTTCTAGCGCTCTCTGCTTCTGTCTGGAGAGTGGTAGATGGAGGCAGCAGAGGGGAGCAAGGCTGAATAAATCGATATGACTCTTTCACTGCACACCTCTCTGTTCTCCCTACTGACTCCTGCTATTTAAGAAACTCTTTCAGGAGATCTGCTTGGCTCTTTCAATTAATGTTCCATTCAGCTCTGCAGCCATTATGGGTCCATTAGAGCCCGCCAAGGCCTGAGAGACCCATCCCCCTTTTGCAATGCTCTTTATCTTCAGATAACATGCCAAGCTGCTACACTCCATGGCTAAACAATCAAACCTTTTTAGGGATTCTTTTCCACTAGTTTGTTTTGTTCTCCAATCTTGTGTGTTTCTTCTATCCACACCTCAATAGGTCCTTGTTGGTGAAGAATCGGAAATCACAAATAGACTGTTGAACACAGAAGATGTGGACACCCCTCCCGAAGAGCTGGTATATTCAATAGAAGCACCAACCAATGGAATGGTTGCTCTGAAAGAATCACCTGATGATAGTATTGATGCTTTCACCCAAGCTCAGATCAACAACGGAGAGGTCATTTTCATTCATGAAGGTACTGAATTACAAAAGCCATTATGATAAAGAGACATAGCTATGATGAGATTATTTAAAACAGGGTAAAAATGAATTTATCCTCAGTAAAACTTGCCCACATGCAACAGGTCAGTAGCTTATGACAGAAGCCTTATAGTGTGTATGTTTGTTGAAATTTGTCAAATTGGCTAGCAAACAGTTTGTTAGTAGACAGTCTAGGCTACGTGGTAGTATTCATACCTGACTAAAAAGGTCAATAGTACATTCTGTTGGAACATTTAGAAGCAATTTTCATTCCAAAATAAACTAGAGGCTTATGTTTTTATACTGTATATGAAACCATCCATCCATCCATCCATTTTCTAAGCCGCTTCTCCGTCAGGGTCACGGGGAGTGCTGGAGCCTATCCCAGCAGTCTTCGGGCAGAAGGCAGGATGTATATGAAACCATGTTTGCATTAATTGAACCAGGGAAATCATTTATTCAATGTCGACAGGGCAGATTCTCATGTTTAACAAAGAGAAGGTTTTAGCAACAGAAGATGCCCCTTCAGATGTGCTAATGCTAATATTGGAGGTCAGAATAAATTCATATGCTGAAAGGGTCTCGTCATCAAAAGATGATATAACACGAGATCTTTCGGCAGACATTACCAAAATTATGCTAAGAATGAGTGACTGAGTGCATTAAAATTCATCATTTTACACGTTTAATTGCCTGATTAACTCTCAACGCCTAAGTTAAGGAAAGCTAATTAATTAGCTATCAACATATTACTGTAACATTACTTATTTTCAGACATCATATTAATGTGATCATTAGCAAATGTCATTAGCCAGATGAAATTTAGCTCACCTTCGAGCCAGCATAAGTTTGACATTGAGCTGCGAGTGTATGCGAGAGCAGCTTGAGGAATTAAATAAACACAGCACCACCCTCCAGACGATCAGCATAGTGTGTGTCTTTTGAGTTCAATCTTCCGCAGTAACACTTTTTATCATCTTTAGCCTAAAAATTTGGACAAATTTACTGCCACCACCATTCTCACTGCAGAGCTTTTCCTTCACTTGACTGAAGAATGGAATTCTAAAGGAATGTTTAGAGACAACTGTGATTGGCTGAGGGGTATGTCAATAGTAATTTCAGAGATGATCAATTGGCTGTTAGCATTCTCCAGTTAGCAGTGGCCAACTACAGCCGGTTAATAAAGCACAACTTGTGCTTAAGATGTGTATCTTCTTTAATTGCTGCAGCCACTACAGTATTGAGAGATGGGGAGACCAAACTAGCTGGTGGGAATTGACTACAATAAAATTGGGGAGAAAAATTTGGTAAGAACATAATGAAAAAAGTTACTCAGCGTAGAAGAATGTATTAAACAAAATTGAACATAAATCTCTGTAACATAACATTTCCCTTATAGTTATATTGTATATTATTTTTGGAGTTATTGGACTGGATGTAGCTGAATGTAACTATTTGAACATGAACAAACTTTTTTCCTCCTAATTACTGGTGTAATAAGACTTATATTCTTCCACTTTATTTTAGGATTAGTCAGTACTTTAGCAACATGTAGAACTACTTCTCTTCAGTGCTTTACTGGCCCTCATTGGACAGCAAAGATTTCTTTCTTGTGCAAACTGAAGTATAACGTAGTAATATCAGACCATTTTTCAGCTTATATGTCTGTCTAATGGAAGCTGCTTCTCCCATCAGGATCCAAATCTGGGGGTTTCACCTTCACAGTGACAGATGGAGACCACACCTCTCCTCTCTACCACTTCACAGTGACTGCCAGACAGCTGACGATCTCTGTGGAGGCACAGGGCGAGCTCTTGGTCTTCCCAGGTGGGCTTCTAATGGTTAACTCACTCTCCTCACTTAAACTCAGAAAAAGATGACGGTCCCCAGGCAGAGTCCAAACTCTCTCTCTCTCTCTCTCACTCTCTCTTGCTCTCTCTCTCAGCCTATGAGCTATTCTCTAGCACGTGGTACATAAGTTGAAAACCATGTAAGCATCTCATTCCTCTTCGATCTGCAAAGATGTTCTATGCACACATGCCTCATGATAGAATATGGACCATTGGGGGGGTGGAGGGTGGGGGGAGTGCTGACCTTGATATTTACTGCAGACTGCAGCGTGATTTTCTCTTACAATCGTATCACATGGGTATCCACAAATGCACAAGAAGAAGAATATGAAATATGCATTAATCTAATATAACATAAGTATAATATGGAATAAATGAATTTGCTCCTCTCTCAGGCTCCAGGCAAGTGATCAATCGTGATATACTCCGCGCGGTGACTAGTGAGGATGGAGATGAGATCAGCTACTCCCTCGTTAGGCCTCCACGCCTTGGACGACTTATCAAACCTAACCAGAGTGGACAGTTTGAGGAAATCACCAAATTCACACAAACTGAGGTGATTTCATCTCAATGTATATCACTGTTCCAATGTATTTGAAATAAGTATGCTGCTAAAAACTACATTTAAATAGTTTTAAGATGTTAAGCCCCCTCCGGCCACCAGAGGGCAGCACAGCACATGTAAGTTCCTGCAATGTCCATTCTGTGGCATATCTAAGCACTACATCTGTCATAATCAAGCCATTTTTGGAAAGCATTTTTAATTTTTAGCCAGCAGTGTCCCAACTAATAGTATTTTGAGTGGTTTTCAGATTGCCTCAGCAGTGGAATAAATTTACTTTTACTGTAGCTGAAGAATTTAAAGATGTGTCTCTCAAGTTGATGTCAGTCAAATATCTTGAGTGTAATTCAGTGTGTAAAGGTCTGGGATTCCGCTTTGTGCTAAAACTCCATAGGAGCTTAGCAGCAGGAGTTCAGTTCAGGACAGAATGACCTCAGAGTGAAGGCTCATTCCAGAGAACAGTCCTTTAGTCCAGCACAACAGAAACTCCTACTGTGACTCTGCTCTGTCCTTTAGAAACCACCCATAGAAGTTCCACGTTAACCTTATACTCAACAAACAGAACAAAATGTTCACTGAAATGCCTGAAACACCTAACTGACCATACCATTAAAGACAAAAAAGTTATTGTTTTGTCCACTATTTCAGAAGACTGACTCACAAAAGCTGTTCTGAGTGCTTTAAAAATCACAGCTTGGCCCTAAGTCTTAATTTAAATTAAGAATTTATGTGTGGATTTTCTATTTAACATAATTCTATTATATCTACGACAGTCTTCATCTGTGTCTAGAAAGTTGTTTCACTGATATATAACAAATGCAATGTAAAAACCAGAAGAGCAGAAAGTGATTTGAAGTGTTTTTTAGCTTTGAACTCGTGTAAAATATTGCCTTTATTCTTCAAATGAAATCCCTCTGCATAGCTTCGTTCATTCTGTGTGTGATAATGGAAACATTTGATCTGTTTATGTATTTGTTAATATATTTGTGTATGTGTTTATATGTTTGTTATCAGCTGGATGCCGGTGCTGTGTATTATGAGCATCAGATGCCATCAGAGCCCTTCTGGGTGGTTAAAGATTCTGTTGAGCTTGAGCTCTCAGCACCGCCTGCAGCACGACTCAACCACACACTTCCTGTCACCGTATCGTACTATGCCGCTAACCGCAATGTGTCTTCACAGCTGTGGAAGAACAAAGGTATCATGCTGAGTCTTTTTAGCATACTTCTGTCAAATGCATTCATAAGCACCCCACTACCTGCTGTTCTGTATACTGATGGAATGTGTGGAATTTTTTAGAATTACACAAAATATATTTTTGCCTTTGACCTAGTCCTCTTTGATTTGTCATCTAGGTTTGGCAGATATCTCCACTAACACAAAAATCTCAGCTAAACAGATGCAGTATAAAAAGGATATCCTACCAATTGAGCAGTGATTAGATGTTTCTAATGTGTTGCTTCCTGCTTGTGTTTTAGGTATGTCAGTGGTGCAGGGGCAATCTAAGGTGATCGACAGTTCTATTCTGGACGCATCTAACCTGCTTGCCAGTTTGCCGAAAGAGAAGCAAGCAGGACAGGACATTGTTTTTGAGGTACGGAAATTTCCTGTGCAAGGCCGGCTTACTCTTAGAGGGGCCAATCTTCCCCGGGACACACCCTTCTTTCTTCAAGATGACATCAACAAAGGGGAGCTGGAATACTCTCACGATGACTCAGGTGCATCCTCAGACAGCTTTTCTTTCCGTGTACGGCTGAACCCCCATGGCCGCACCCCTCAGGCTGCTCCAGGAGCTGTGGTGCTGGAGGAGATCTTTTTCATCTCTATCACACGAAGAGACTCAAGCCCTCCAAAGCTAGAACGTCTGGACCTGCTGCTGGAAGCACTGCAAGGCTCAACCACTGTGCTGTCAAAGCAGTACCTCAACACCATTGACCAAGACAGCACACCAGATGAGGTCAGGTTCACCATCCTAAAGAGCCCTGCTAATGGCCATATCATCTATAAAGACACTGGGGACAGGATCCGGCAATTCACCCAAGAGGAAGTAAACATGGGCCGTGTGGCATTTGTGAGCGATGGCAGCTTGTCAGATGGCTTCATGGAGTTCACTGTCTCTGATGGGAAGCATCAAACAGAACCACACACATTGCATATCGGCATTCTGGCTAAGAAACTCACGCTGAGCAAAGTGCAGGAGATCCAAGTGAAGCAGGGAGATGACGAGACTCCAATCACAGAGGCCATGTTGAAAGTGTCCACGGGAGGTGCCAGAGAGGAGGATATCCTTTACAAGATCACAAATGTGCCCAAGTATGCAGCAGTGATGGTGGACAGGCAGCCTACCTCTGCCTTTACTCAGAAACAGATCAAAGAAGGGAGGGTGAGCGTCCGCTTCGTCAAGTCCACTTCCCCAAGTGACAGTTTCGCCTTTGTGGCCCGCAGCAGAGCAGCTAACGTTTCCTCTGCTCTCAACATCACAGTGAGACCCTTAGCAAATGTGGCCAAAGATCCTGTGCTTCCTCGAGGCATGACAGTTCTAGTGGATCGTAAGCTGTTAGATGCAACCCCACTTGCCAACAAAACTAGAACATCTCCAACCTTTAGTGTGACCCAGCAGCCAAAGGGAGCAAGGTTTGTGAGGAGAGGAGGATCAGCAGATGGCCAGCCTGTGGAATCCTTCACCCAGAGAGACCTGGATGAGGGGCGTGTGGCTCTAGAGGTTCAGAACACCACAGGGGTTCCAAAAGGCAAAGGTCAAAGTCAGAGTCAGGGTGAGGATGAGGCCCGATTCCTCCTCAAAGCACATGGAGTTCCTCCTGCAGAGTGCATTCTCTCTTTCAAGACAGCTCCATATGACCCTGCAGGAGTCTATGGTGCCACAGTCCTCAAAGTTCCCCCCTCTGTACCTACCACTGACAAGAGTAAATCAGGAGACAGTGACTGGACAATTATAGTGGGCCCAACCACTGCCTCCACTGGCTCCCACAAAGCCCCAGTTTCCAGACGGAACATATTATGGGCCATTCTAATCCCCATTTTAGTCATCCTGATTCTTCTGCTTCTGGCTGCTCTGCTAGCTTACTACCTGGTGAGACGGAACAAAACAGGGAAGCACAACGTTCAGACAGCTACAGCAAAGCCGAAGAATGGAGAGGTCAGCCAGGAAACCTTCAGGAAAACCGATCCAGCAAACAACATCTCCATGACCACCTTAGAGTCCAAAGAGGCGGATCCCGAATTACTGCAACATTGTCGGACAACAAACCCAGCTCTGAAAAAGAACCAGTACTGGGTATGAGAAAGGTTAAAATGAGGACTCTACTGTATCAATGTTGGCAGATGTGCACCGGTACTTTGGAAATGTGTATGGAAGCTTCCTTGAGTCATTCCTAACAGTGTTAAAGACCTCCTGCCATACAAGTGCTTTTGGAAAACATAAACGTTTTGGCAAATAATTACATTTCACTTCACAATCAGTCCAGACATTTTTCACACTAATTGAGGTTTCTGGGAGAATATTTTATAAGTGGATAATTTTATAATAACAGAGGAGCAACCAATTAAGCAAGCTCTCAAGCCTATATATGTTCTAGTCCTGGTGTAGGACCAAAAAAGGCAAAAATTTAGATCAGCTTGTAGGATGTTATTGTTGAACTAGCTGTCTCTGCAGAAAGCTGTACTTCAGAACATATCAATAAACTACACATGTTTGCATGTTGTCACCCATATATTTACCATCATATGTGAGGACTGCTTTATGCACCTTCTTTTTAAATAAATGGACAACAGTTGTCCTGTCTGTAGTCATGTAACTATGATCTTAAGGAAAAAAAGGGCCACCATATGAAAATTCTTTTCAGATAATAAAAAATGACAATGAAAGGCATGCCACAAAAAGGCTCTACCCACTGCATAAATTTAAGATTTGAACTTGTTTGAACTGTTGCAGGTTGTGTAGGATCCATTTTAAAATGGTCATGGATGAGCAGCATTATGAATAAGAAGGAGAAAACCAGACATCATTTCTGTATGAGTAGTGTTGATGTAAGTTAACTGGTGAGGTTTGTTGGTGAGAAATATGATCTTTCTGTGAGTAACTGGTGTCCGAAGCTATACGAGGGGCCCAGTAAAGATTTTAGGGTGCACCATGGGCCCCAGTGTGATTGCTTCCTTAGTAATTCACCTGCTCAGTAATTAAAAAAAAATTACACATATTTACTGCATATGAGCTAATGAAGTTAAATATAGAGTTATTTGCGTGTTGCTGACTTTGTCCTTAAGAGCAATGCATCTATCTGACTATGCTTTTTAAGCTCCTCAAAAATATTTTGATAAGCTTGATTTCTACACAATAATTCACTGATGGAGAAAACAGCCAGTCTTTCCACGCTAGACTGAGATTCTTTTTCCTGTCTTTAAATACAACTTTTGGACATGAACATAACTTAATATGTTTGAACAAAGTATTTTTATGTTTTTAAATGATTTGTAGTTTTGTTTATAATAAATTGGACAATAATAATGAACTTTGGGGTTTTATGGCATGAATGATGTACTTTTTTGTTAAAATGCCTATAATATTTTGTGTCTTTAATCAATTAGTTGAACAAAGTGATTGAGGAGTTTAACACAGTTATCTGATTCTTATTTTACTGAACTGAGTTTCTGTCAGATTGGGTCCTGTAATCAAAAAAATGTTAAAATATGTTTTAGTGGGTATAAAAAAATTCAAAAGGCTTTGTCTGAATGAATATTAGGTTTAACTATTTTTGTACAAATATTATATTGTTTTCTTTTCTTTGTTTTCCATCCATCTGCAGCATGCTGTACCATAATTCCCTCAGTGCTTTTGTAGTGTGGCTGACACAACTGATATTTTATACATACATCCACTGGACTGACATAAGGCACTGAAGAACTACTATGTAAAGTATACCTTACTGAAGCCACAGACAGGATGTGACTCAGCAGTGGCTGTGTTAGCTACATCCCTATTGGCTGATAGGAGGTTGAGGTTGAGGTCATTATTCTGAACTGTCGGTTCTGTTTTCCAAAAGTGAAATGGAGCTCTTTTGGAAAGCTAAGCATTCCCTTCTCACTTCCAGACACACTGCAATTATGTCATTTGTCACTGAAACCTATATGGCATTGAAATCGCTAAGAAACCTGTTGTAGTGTATTTCAAGAAGGTGGAAAAAATTTGAAATGTGTTCTTTTATTAGTATTATTTTAAAATTACCAATTACAATACGTTCCTGGCCCCTGAGGTTGTGTCTGAGTATTCTCCTCCAACTAGGACGATTCTGCAAAGTGACTTTGCCTGTTTTTACCCTTTGCTTGGAGAGTTTTAGTTTCTTGATGTTGTATTATTTAGTATATATCCCTTCTATACATTTATATTATAGAGAGTTTGTCAGCTGTAAATGTTAGGGTCTCCATTTGCCCATGGACTTGCTTTAGCCTGAACCACCTCGGTAACTACAGACTGTAGTAATTACAGACTGTCCAGTCAGCATCCTGTCAGTAATTCAGACTGTCCAAATTGTACATTCCATTATCATTTCCATATGTTTGCAAACCATTTTTGTTTATGCTAATCTTATTAGTAATAGGACAATGCTGAAGAATGTTAGTTATGATGTGGATATTAAATGGATGTTTTCTACATGAAAAGCAATATTCACTATGGTCACATTTTAGGGCTTCTTTCTCAATTTCAAGTTAGGAAATAAGGTACAATTTATAGTGAAAGACCATTAATTGTTACTTTGCTATGTATGTGGCCCATTAGGCACGAGCTTTCCTATGTTTCCATATTTTTAAAGTGTAGGATTTTAAGTGTACATACATGATTATTGTCACAAAAGATATAGTTTCATTAAAAGATTATGTATTTTAATTGGCTGACTTTTTAAACAATATCTGGCCTTTAAGGTGCTGTGTCTCTATATGTAGATCAATTAATAGTTATCATTACTTTCTTTGAGGTAGAAATTAGTGAATTCAGTTTGGTCTAAATGTACTGTATTTTCTATGAAGGATATAAAGTTACTCGTATCTCCGGTACATGTGCCTGTACCTCATTTTAAGCAAATATTGTATTTATCACAGGGCCAGAGCAGTAACCCTAAAAGAGATAACTATTATCTGTCTATGATCTTAGAATAAAAGAGGTAATTTAATTAGAGAATATAACTCAGGTTTTAGGTTTGTGTACTTCATTCAGCACAGTGTTAGAATAGTGAGAATATAACAATCGGTGATGAATCTCTATTCCCAAATGCAGCATCCAGGCCTTATTTTTCATCTTTTATGCTGATATTGTTTGTAAATATTTAGTTTGAGAGTATAACCTGTCTAAGAATTGGAAAGTGTTTCTGAGCATAAATGTCATTTTTCTGACTGGCTGCACTTGTTATTGGTTTTCTTTGGTGTTTGGACTTTAGTGTGGTACTTCATTCCCAGAAAAAAGTAAAACAAAAAAACAACAGTTCTACCTATTTATTTTTGCCCTTTAGGCTTTATATACTGTTACAGCCAATATGCTTTCTAAAATGTTTCTGAAAATGTAACCCATTGTGTGCAAAAGAAAAAAATGTCAATGAAGGCCAATAAATGAATTAAATAAATGAATAAATAAGAAAACGAGGTTTTCACTTAAAGTGTTTCATGGTCAGTATTACCACAGTATTGTATGAAAAAGTTTGAACACCACCAGTCAAATGACATTGTTTATTTCCTATATGATCTTTAGTTGCCACATTCTGTACAGGGAACAAACATAAGTATGTCTCTTTTTTGCTAATTTTAGGCCACAATTTTTAGTTCAACACATAAAATATATGTGGGGAAAATATAACATACAAAATGTGCCATTTCAGCAAATAAACAAGAAGGGGTGTGCAAACTTTCACATACAATATATTTTTGTACCATACTTCAGAAGTATATGATCATATACAGTCCATAAAACCTGTTTTGTGTAGTAAAGTTTACATTACATTTATTGAATATATAGGGCATAATAAAATGAATCATGGACATGATTAAAATGTGGGTCTCCAGGATCTGAAGGAATGAAGACCCTGCTCTGCTACACACTTAGGAAACTGCAGATGGTGCAAGAGTGCACGTGAAATTTTTCAGCCATGAAACAAGCAGTCATTCGTCAGCATTTAACAAGCCCCGGATCTGCAGTCATTCTTTCCTACAGACGGCATTTTCTCTCGCTGCACATTTTAGCCCTTTGCTCAGTTTCTCTGTTGAACTTATGATTCTTCATGCAGGTTCTGCTGCTGGCCTTCCAGGAAATGGTCACATATATGTGTAACTCATGTTGGCATAAATTCCAGCTAATTAGATTTGAAGAAGGGAACTCATAGCGATTGTGTTGTTTTTTTGTCATTAATTTCCTATTTTGCAACATTTCAATTGACTGCAATAGTATGTAGCTGTAGGAGTTTAAGAGTTAACTTCTTGTGAACTGAAAACTGCACCATGTGTCACAGATTCCATCTTCACTCTTCTGTTTTTTTTTTTTTTACATGACTCTGCTTTGAAGACTATCTTGACTGGGTCAAGAGACACGTTTATTTGGGAGGTGTCAGCAGCTGTAAAGCTCACACACAGAGGGAAGCAGCTGACCAATGACAGAATCAGGTCCTACCCTTCAGATTCAGTGTCAACAGCGCAGACACGCCCCCGAGAAGAAAGGGAAAGTATGAGTTTAGCATGACATATGCGAAAGAAGATCCACACAAATGATTTGTATATGCTCCACAAGGGAAACTGCAGATTTCCTACTTACAGTGGATTATTATTTAGAAGACTTCACATCTCTGTGCACTTTTCTATTGATCTTATGTTTGAAACAGTTAGCATGGATAGTTTGGAACTTGCGCACAGTATAACTGTGTTATGCACTGAACAACAGAAAAACACAGATTGAATGAAAAAAAAAAAAGAAAACAGGGTCATTATCTCTGTTGGGAGATATGCATGTGTTTTTTTTATCTGTATAGGCCCAGAATTCCAATTACCTACATCCCTAACTTGGCCGTTAGCCAATACCTATATTTGTGTTTGTTGGGAACCATAGGTTTTGTATGGGAACATATCAGTGCTGCGACAAAATCTCCAAACTCCTAATTTTACAGAACAAACAACTTCCTAACTTTAAATAGAAGTTAATAGAGCACAATTTTTCCCAAGTGATTTTTAATTTTGAGCAAGTTTGAGTGGAATTTCATCATTTAAAGGGCATCAAAGAAATTACAATAACGCAAAGATACAAGGTTTTATTCCAACAGGGATGATATCCTGGTCCAACTGGAGGATAGAAACAGAGAGATGCCCTCAGCAGAGCTCAGGATCATTTGGGTCTTACCTGTTCATCAGAGCAGAAGCCCCAGCGTGTTTGTGAAAGGATTTACTGCTTCTGACAGCTTTAGCATCTGAGATGAGCCAGTTCAACAGAGCTTTGAAGTCTGCTGACAGCACCCAGACAAGAAATTGCATCTGGGCAAAAGACACACAACTTGCTGACCTTGTTACGTATCCTCAGTGTGTGACAGATTTTTATAGGTTACTGTAATTGCAACATGCAACTGTTCTAGATAAATCTATAATTGTGCTATATAATTTTGCATAAAGTCATGTGGCTATTTACAAGTTCAGACAAACACATACACCAACATTTAAATAGTATTGTAGTGTAAATACATATACAGCAGAACTGTATTGAACAGTTCCGTACACAGCTGCCAGCAATAGCAGCTGTTAAATCTGGCCTGCAGAACATATGACCCTGTACTTCAGTACAGCTGGTGAGGACTGTAGAGCCCAGACACGAGCCTATGGTTTGTTGAATCTAACTCCAGAGCACATTTTGCAGGGGAGATGCTGAGATCCAGAGGGTGCATCAGGGTCAAACACTGGGCCAGTGTTCACTCAGAGTGAAATAAAGGTCCATTCTGTCACTGATCACAGCAAACAGCAGACACCCCACAGTCTCCACAAGCATTCATCACGCTCAGAAATCAGATACAACCAACAGTGTTGTGTTGAAGTGACAGCATCAGCTGCTCTGTGACCAGCTGTGTGGACAAACAGCTGGGAGTAAGTGTGTTCTGCATTGTCCACACATGGTCCTGGAAGAGCACTGAAAAAATTCATGAATAAACATTGCTGAAAATGAATTAACGCTGCTAAAAAGACTACTAGGATTAAAACCTGATGGTGTTGCTTGCTAAGGTAAATGGCCTTAGGGGTCACTATCAGAAACCACTAGTTTCCTCTAGGACACCTTTAGATCCCATTAGGAAACCATCAGATGCATCTGTAATCAGTTCCAGATCACCTGTTAAGCTATTAGAATCTTTTACACTGTGACATCAACCGATCAGCAAAACACAGAATAACATAAGTGACTGCTGGACCCCACTAGGACCCAACAGAAACTTTTAATCGTTTCTATCTTTTTCAGCTGAGAAATACATGAATAAGCCAATAAGGTGAATAACAGGCTAGGTAATCACCCTGTTGGTTTCTTGGTGGTGACCAGTAGTCAGTAATGGTCTTTTGTGTTTTCTTGATGGGTTGATATCACAGTGTAAAGGACTCTTACGTTTTAACAGGTATTCTGAGACTGATTATACAGTGGGGAAAAAAGTATTTAGTCAGTCACCAATTGTGCAAGTTCTCCCACTTACAAAGATGAGAGAGGCCTGTATTTGACATCATAGGTAGACCTCAACTATGAGAGACATAATGAGATAAAAAAATTCAGAAAATCACATTGTCTGATTTTTAAAGAATTTATTTGCAAATAATGGTGGAAAATAAGTATTTGGTCACCTACAAACAAGCAAGATTTCTGGCTGTCACAGACCTGTAACTTCTTCTTTAAGAGGCTTCTTTGTCCTCCACCCATTACCTGTATTAATGCCACCTGTTTGACCTCGTTATCTGTATAAAAGACACCTGCCCACAACCTCCAATAGTCACACGCCAAACTCCACTATGGTGAAGACCAAAGAGCTGTCGAAGGACACCAGAAACAAGATTGTAGACCTGCACGAGGCTGGGAAGACTGAATCTGCAGTAGGCAAGCAGCTTGGTGTGAAGAAATCTACTGTGGGAGCAATAATCAGAAAATGGAAGACCTACAAGAACACTGCTAATCTCCCTCGATCAGGGGCTCCACGCAAGGTCTCAGTCCGTGGGGTCAAAATGATTACAAGAACGGTGAGCAGAAATCCCAGAACCACACGGGGAGACATAGTGAATGACCTGCAGAAAGCTGGGACCAACGTTACAAAGGCTACTGTCAGTAACACACTACGCTGCCAGGGACTCAGATCTTGCAGTGCCAGACGTGTCCCCCTGCTTAAGCCAGTACATATCCGGGCACGTCTGAAGTTTGCTAGAGAGCATTTGGATGTACCGGGAGAGTGTTGGGAGAATGTCATATGGTCAGATGAAACCAAAGTAGAACTGTTTGGTACAAACACAACTCGTCATGTTTGGAGGAGAGTGAAAGCTGAGTTGCATCCAAAGAACACCATACCAACTGTGAAGCATGGGGTGGCAACATCATGCTTTGGGGCTGTTTCTCTGCAAAGGGACCAGGGCGACTGGTCCATCTACATGAAAGAATGAATGGGGCCATGTATTGTGAGATTGAGTGCAAACCTCCTTCCATCAGCAAGGGCACTGAAGATGAAACGTGGCTGGGTCTTTCAGCATGACAATGATCCCAAGCACACTGCCAGGGCAACAAAGGAGTGGCTTCGTAAGAAGCATTTCAAGGTCCTGGAGTGGCCTAGCCAGTCTCCAGATCTCAACCCCATATAAAACCTTGGGAGGGAGTTGAAAGTCTGTGTTGCCCGTCAACAGCCCCAAAACATCACTGCTCTAGAGGAGATCTGCATGGAGGAATAGGCCAACATACCAGCAATGGTGTGTGCCAACCTTGTAAAGACTTACAGAAAACGTTTGACCTCTGTTATTGCCAACAAAGAATATATAACAAAGTATTGAGATGAACTTTTGTTATTGACCAAATACTTATTTTCCACCATTATTTGCAAATAAATTCTTTAAAAATCAGACAATGTGATTTTCTGAATTTTTTTTTTCCTCATTTTGTCACTCATAGTTGAGGTCTAACTATGTCAATTACAGGCCTCTCATCTTTTTAAATGGGAGAACTTGCACAATTGGTGACTGACTAAATACTTTTTTCCCCACTGTACATGCATTTGATGGCTTCCTAATGGGATTGATAGTTGACCTCCAGTCATCTAGAGGTCTCTGATAGTAACTACTCAGCTAATTCTCATCAGAATGCAACAATCAGGTTTTAATGGTCATACTAAAAAAAGATCTTTTAATATATGGTAGTATATTCTGTAACCTCTTTTTGTTCCAGTGTGTAAAACAAAAGTTTTAAAAATGTTTAAACACACAATGTTTGGCCCTCTAAAGCAATGCCTTATCCAAAGTAAACAGTGATATGAAGTGTAGTCTAAACAAGTTTGGTTGCTAGCTACTCAGTTGGTACACTAGCTAACACTATACAAATACAGTAAAATAATTACACAGGTAACAATGTCTACTTAAAAATTAAGTACTATTAAAAATTTAAAACATAAATATCAAGAAATGTCAATTAATGGGCTGCAGCTATCAGTGACCATCATATCTAGCTAATGTTGTTCAAGATGGCCTGAGTAGGCTGTGCTGATATGTCACAGCTCATTGATGTAAACCCCTTTACCAATCTTGTACCGCAGTGTCTCACCAAATCAAAATGTTTTTGTGCTGCATGTCAATGATTGTGAAGAAACCATATGCAAGCAGCATCCAGAAACAGATGGACTGAGGCAAAGTGGGAAAGTGTCCTGTGAATCAATATTTGAAATTCTTTTTGAAAATCATGGATGCTTCCTCACAGCTAAAGCGGCGAGGCCCATCGCTTCCTCACAGCTAAAGCGGCGAGGCCCATCGCTTCCTCACAGCTAAAGAGGCGAGGAGCCATCCGGCACATAGTTCAAAAGCCATGGTATGCTGGTGCATTAGTGCACATCGCCTGAATGGACCATAATGCTGAGCGATACAGGTTTTGGAGAAACACATGCTGCAATCCAGACGACGTGTTTTTCAGGGAAGACCTTGTATATATATAGCAATATAGTCACACCAGCGTGTCCTGGGTCTTCCCCGGGGTCTCCTCCCTGGTGGACTTGCCTGTGACACCTCACGAGGGAGGCGTCCAGGAGGCATCATAACCAGATGCCCAAACCCCCTCAACTGGCTCCTCTCGACGCAAAGAAGCAGCAGCTCTACTCCGAGTCCCTCCCGGATAATCGAACTTCTCACCCTATCTCTAAGGGAGAGCCCAGACACCGTGACACCAAACTCATTTCGGCCGCTTGTATTCGCGATCTCACTCTTTCTGTCATTACCCAAAGCTCATGACCATAGGTGAGGGTGGGAACGTAGATCGACCAGTAAATCGAGAGCTTTGCCTTGTGGCTAAGCTCTTTCTTTACCACAACAGACTGGTAAAGAGCCCGCATCACTGCTGACCCAGCACCAATCCGCCTGTCAATCTCCCGCTCCCTTGTACCATCACTCGTGAACAAGACCCCGAGATACTTAAACTCCTCCACTTGAGGCAAGAGCTTATCCCCAACCCAGAGAGGGCTCTCCACCCTTTTCCATCTCGGATTTAGAGGTACTGATTCTCATCCCGGCCGCTTCACACTCGGCTGCAAACCGATCCAGCGAAAGCTGAAGTTCACAGCCTGATGTCCCCAATAGGACCACATCAGCAGCAGTGATGTGACCCTGAGGTCATCAAACAGGACACCCTCCGTCCCCTGACTGCGCCTAGAAATTCTATCCATAAAAATTATGAATAGAATCGGTGACAAAGGGCAGCCCTGACAGAGTCCAACTCTCACTGGGAACAAGTCTGACTTACTACCGGCCATGCGAATCAAGCTCCTGCTTTGTTTGTACAGGGCCTGAATGGCTCGTAGCAAAGAGCCATGTACCCCATACTCCTGAAGCACCTCCCACAGAATACCCTGGGGAACACAGTCGAATGCCTTCTCCAGATCCACAAAGCACATGTGGACTGGTTTGGCAAACTCCCATGAGCCCTCTAGAATCCTAGAGAGGGTGAAGAGTGGGTCCAGTGTTCCACGACCCAGGCGGAACCCGCACTGCTCCTCCTGAATCCGAGATTCGACTATAAGCCGGACTCTCTTCTCCAGTACCCCTGCATAGACCTTACCAGGGAGGCTGAGGAGTGTGATTCCCCTGTAGTTGGAACACACCCTCCGGTCCCCTTTTTTAAAAAGAGGTACCACCACCCCAGTCTGCTAATCCAGTGGCACTGCCCCCAATGTCCACGCAGTGTTGAAAAGGCGTGTCAGCCAAGACAGCCCCACAACATCCAGAGCCTTGAGGGATACAGGACGTATCTCATCCACCCCTGGAGCCTTGCCACCAAGGAGCTTTTTAACTACCTTAATGACTTCGGCCTCAGTAATGGATGAGCCTATTCCCATGCCTCCTCACTGGAGAACGTGTTGGTGGGATTGAGAAGGTCCTCAAAGTATTCCTTCCACCGCCCAATGACGTCTTCAGTCAAAGTCAGCAGCACACCATCTCCACACATATACAGTGCTAGTGGCACACTGCTTTCCCCTTCTGAGTCGCCTGATGCTTTGCCAACTTAAAGTCACTTTCCAAGGCCTCACCAAACTCCTCCCACACCCGGGTTTTGCCTTGGCGACGACTGAAGTCGCAGATCGCTTGGCCTGTCGATACCTGTCAGCTGCCTCTGGTGTCCCACAGGCCAACCATGCCCGGTAGGACTCCTTCTTCAGCTTGCCTGCATCTCTCACCTGGGGTGTCCACCACCTGGTTTGAGGATTACCGCCCCGACAGGCACCAACTACCTTACGGCCACAGCTACAGTCAGCCGCTTCAACAATGGAGGAGCAGAACATGGCCCATTCTGAGTCGATGTCCCCCACCTCCCCCGATATCTGGTCAAAGTTCTGACGGAGGTGTGAGTTGAAGATCAATCTGACAGGTTCTTCTGCCAGACGTTCCCAGCAAATCCTCACTATACATTTGGGTTTGCCCGGTCTGACCGGCATCTTCCCCCACCATCTGATCCAACTCACCATCAGGTGGTGATCAGTTGACAGCTCAGCTCCTCTCTTTACCCGAGTGTCCAAAACACATGGCCGCAAGTCCAATGACACGACTACAAAGTCAATCATTGAACTGCGGCCTAGGGTGTCCTGTTGCCATGTGCACTTATGGACATCCTTGTGTTCAAACATGGTGTTCGTGATGGACAAACTGGGTTGCACAGAAGTCCAAAAACTGAACACAACTCGGGTTCAGATCAGAGAGGCCATTCCTCCCAATCACCAGGTCACACAGGTCATTGCCCATGTGAGCATTGAAGTCCCCCAGTAGGACAATAGAGTCTCCAGGAGGAGCACTTTCAAGCGTCCTTCCCAAGGACTCTAAGAAGGCTGGGTACTCTGAACTGCTGTTCGGTGCATAAGCACAGACAGCTGTCAGGACCCGTTCCCCAACCCGAAGGTGTAGGGAAGCTACCCTCTCGTCCACTGGAGAAAACCACAACATACAAGCGCCTAGTCGGGGGGCTATGAGAAAGCCCACACCTGCCTGGCACCTCTCACCAAGGGCAACCCCAGAAAAGAATAAAGTCCAGCCCCTCTCAAGGAGATTGGACCCAGAGCCCAAGCTGTGTGTTGAGGTGAGCCCGACTATATCTAGCCGGTATCTCTCAACCTCGTGCACCAACTCAGGCTCCTTCCCCGCCAGTGAGGTAACATTCCAAGTTCCAAAAGCCAGTTTCAGCAACCGAGGATCAGAACGCCAAGGCCCACGCCTTCGGACACTGACCGATCCACAAAGCACCGAACCCCTGCTACTGCTCCTCCCATTGGTGGTGGGTCGATGGGAGGGGGGACTCAGGTAACCCCTTCAGGCTGGGCCCGGCCGGGCACCATGAGTAAATGCCCGGCCACCAGACGCTCGCTGGTGAGCCCCTCCCCCAGGCCTGGCTCCAGGGTGGGGCCCCGGTAACCCTGTTCCGGACAGGGTACACAGGTCCTGGTTTTTAAATATTTTGGATCACACTTTGTCTGACCTGTCACCTAGGACCAGTTTGCCATGGGAGACCCTACCAGGAGCTTTTGCTCCAGACAACATAGCTCCTAGGATCATTCAAGCACGCAAACCCCTCCACCACGATAAGGTGGTGATCCATGGAGAGGATTTTTTTCAAAATCCAACACAATTTCTCAGTTTCAGCATTTCAGTTGTTGACTATGTACAATTTTCAATTAAAGATGTGGTTTTCATGATTTGTGCATCATTGCATTCTGCTTTTATTTGCATTGTGCACAGTGACCCAAGTCACAGAAACAGGATTCTACTATACTAATGAAGGCATGTCTAATGGAGGTGTACTTTGTATTTACTATTCAGCAAGTCCATATGCCATAACCACTTCTAGTGTTTGCACACTACCTTTTCCAGTGGACTATAAGAACGCACTAGCCGTTGAACACTATGCATTTCTACAATGATACAAGATGGTGCGCTGCAAAAATAGCACACTATGTAGTGAATATGGCATAGTTCTGGACGTACCCACAAATTTCAGTCTGACCACTCCCTTTACAGTCATATGGCCATGTACTGGATTATGTTGCTGTTCTAACAAAACCATGTACATCTAAAATGGTATCTTTACAGGATATGACAAAAATATTATGATCCAGATAATTTATCTTTAAAAAGCCAATCACAGCTATGATTTTTTTTATTTTAAGATCAGCCAAAAAAAAGTATTTGTGTCACTTGACCCTTTATGTGAGCATCCTTGGTTTGTGCAATTCAATTATGCAGTGAATGAACTGCTGTGCTCTGTTTTCCTTGGCCAGAGCAAAGCTGAAGCCTTGATATGGGCCTCTAGCATTCCTCACAAGTGGAGATTTATTTGTACCCTTCGGCACTGTTTCATACACCCTGCCCTGCTCCTCCTGCAGACAGCCAGAGACGATTAGACTGCCATTAAAACTAGGTTCTTCTGTCACAGCACTGATTCTATCCATATGAACAACTCACCCATGTTACTTTTCTGACATCATCTTAAAATCACTGTCCTGATTGGATGGAGCAGTATTGTCATGATGATGTGTGTTTGCAATGGGCAGGGTGATATAGACCGAGCATTCCAAACTAAGCACAGGCTATTCCCGCATGGTGAGCACTGCGGTGAAACACCAAACTGGCAGGAAATGGTCAGGGCGGGCGCCTGAGGAGAGCCCGAGAGGGAGCTTTTGATCTTGGGCCTGTCTTCACCCTTGCTGGATGATGCTGACTGTTTTCCACCTAGCCGAATGCACACAGGGGCCTGATGAACTCTGGGATAAGAGTGTGGAGACTCAGGCTGTTATTTTAGGAGAACAGGTCTGGAAATGCACTTACACTGCCCTCAGAATTGCAGCCAGTCTTAGCACAAAACCACATGGGTGCATTCTACTCATGCAATATGAGAGAGTACATGGCTTATTTTTTAACCCAGATATGGCAAAAATATGTCAAAAATGGCACAAATCTGTCCAAAATCAACACCACAATACTTAAAGACATTTTCACATTACTGTGAAAGGTCACTTCTAGCCATACACCTTGTGGTAAAGACTAAACTCATGGCATGACACAATAAAACACATCTTAAACTAACAAGCAACAACGCAAACAACAGTAACAATGTCTTTTAAAGGAGGCAAGGCGCTAGTCGTGCAGTTTTGCATACCACGCCCCCAAAGCCCCTTATGAAAGATGGAGCAAGTGGGAGACACCACAGACTGTAGTGCCACAATTATGGCTATGAATATAATGGCATTTATTCAATGTTTCATATACTGCACTGCGCTAAATCCAGTTGCACATGGCAAATTTTGCTTTCTTTGTAATGAAACATGCAGTCGATCATTAACTTCTAATATCCACAATCTGTTCAGGAAAACATATTGTGATGTATAATGACTTTATTTATGACAGTTATGATAAATGTTTTCATTAAATTCACCCATCTCTACCTCAAACCCAAAGGGCTTGTACACTTCAGTTCTTCAAAAAAACAAATAACTTACTTATTAGTTTAATAATAGGTATTGAATAATCAGTTGTAGTTACATAATTAAAAAACACAAAGATTAATAATTTAATAACTAGAATTGTGCATTTCCTTCGGAGTGACTGTGCAGCATAGGTATTTTGAGAACAGTTGCTGGGGTGTTTCCAGGCAGTTACTATAGTATTTTACATGGTTGCAAGGGTGTTGCTAGCTGGTTACTGTGGTATTCTAGGTGCTTGCTAGGGTGTTGCTAGCTGGTTACTGTGGTATTCTAGGTGCTTGCTAAAGTCTTGCAAGGAGGTTGCAGTAGTATCCATGATGGTTGCTGGGATATTGCTAGGTGATTGCTATGGCATTCCTGATAGTTGATAGCATTTTCCAAGGACGTTGCTATGGTGTCTTAGTTGTTTGCTAACATGTTGCTAAGTGGTTGCTAGGGCAACCCAGGTGGTTGTTAAAGTGTAGCTTGGTGGTTGCTATGGTATCACAGGTGGTTGCTAAAGTATTGCTAGGTGGTTGCTGTGGTATCCCAATTTTTCACTCCATTCATTCCTATGGGAAAACATTCAGAATTTAACAAAGATTGTACAAAAAATTAATTTTGGATCAAAAAGCTATATAAGCACACTATTCCCAATCAGACCGACCATTCTGGAGTAAGGACACCGTCAATATCTCAAAAACTGTTGGATGAGTTAGCAGACAAAAGTCTAGCAGAAAAAAAAAAAATAATAAAAAATAATAATAATAATAATAATATTTCCTCCGTAGTTTCCTCCGTAGGGTGGCTGGACTCTCCCTTAGAGATAGGGTGAGGAGACCCCGGGGAAGACCCAGGACACGCTGGCGTGACTATATCGCCCAGCGGGCCTGGGAGCGCCTTGGAACCCCTCCCAGGGAGCTAGTGGAAGTGGCTGGGGAAAGGGAGTTCTAGGCCTCATTGCTCAGGATGCTGCCCCCGCGACCCGAACCCCGGAGAAGCGGAAGATAATGGATGGATGGATGGATGGATGGATAATAATAATAATAATAATAATAAGAAGAAGAAGAAGAAGAAGAAGAAGAAGAAGAAGATGGCTTCATATTGCTAGTGGTATGCAAGTTACATACCACCAAGCGGCTTGGAATGACGTTCTTTTCAATACAAACATGTAAATGGCCATAAAACATTATGTGAATTGCTGTTAGCTTAATGCTAAAATACCAGGACTGGACTTGAGATGGTAAGGTAAAAATTAGTAATGAGGCATCTATTCCTAGAATCTCTGCTCCATATCATCACCATCCAAAGAGTATCAAGTATCTGTAAAATGGCAACTTTACAGGAGAGGAAAAAAACGTTCTTTAATTTTAATGTAAGTTGGTTCATGAATCATGAATTGTCCACACAATGTAAAGGGCAGCTGCCATCTTCAAACGATGTAGAAAAATGGAGATACGTAAAATGGAGATACATTTCTCCTTTCAACAGTGACAATATGTAGGTCTATCACAACCAGATACAAGTATTTTCTCTGTGCATGCATGTGTGTGTGAAGCTGCGAGTCAGCAGTCTAACTGTAATGCAATGTTAACTTTTAGTCTTTCTCTCTCTTTCAATCCTGGAACACTTAGAACCACAGACGAACAGAAAGAATCCACCAAATAACACACTAGGGGGAGGAGTTGGCATGTACACTCCAAGTTACAACCAGATCAAGCAGTTCTCTCTCTCTATCTTTCTCTCTCTCTCTCTCTCTCTCTCTCTCTCTCTCTCTCTCTCTCTCTCTCTCTCTCTCTCTTGCTCTCTCAGCTCCTTCACAAACACTAACACACCATTTAAATCTTATTATGGGTGTTTTGGAGCAGCTGAAGCTGATCAGTGGTAACGTTATCGACTTTCTAAATGCAGTGCTAATCACCATGCTGCAAACGTATCCTTATGATAAGCAGATATTATCTCAAAGTACTGATCTGAAAGTGGATGTGTATATTCTTGTGTTTAATGTTAGGAAGTGGCTCTAAACCAGCTTTTTTGATTTGATTTTGATTTGAAAACTTTCTGGCAGCCAGTGGGGTTTGTCAAACTGAAACTATCCTGAGGTTGATGACAATGTGTTAATGCATGCACAGCCCACTTGCACAGCCTGTTGTGAAAATGCAGGGGTCATATGGTTATGAAACAGCTGAAATACCTGAAGTGATTGTAAGCAGGCAAGATAAGCCACCCCTAATGTGCTCCTGCCTTTCAGACCATTACTTTTTTTACTCTTGTTTGTGTGAGGTGCTCTCACGCAACTACCTTAAAATAAGGCTGATGTACAAGTTTGTAGTAACTTTTTTGGTTTTGTTCTTTTCATTCCTTACAGTTGACTGGCCCATGAATCACTGCACCCTGTCCTGTTTGTTGGTCTGTCCAAGTGCTCTCTCCCCAACGGAGCAGCTAGTCTGTCCTGTGTACAATGGGGGGGGAGGGGGTTGGAGAGAGAGAGAGAGAGAGAGAGAGAGAGAGAGAGAGTTGTTGGGAGAGAGAGAAACTGAGAGATGAGAGAAAGAAATGGAAAAGAAAGAAAGATGAAAGAGGGACAGAGAAGCTGGCACTGGGAGAGATGGGATACAGAAAGTGAAGAGAGAGTTGATAAAATAGAGAGAGATAAAGAAATGGAAGAGAGCAATAAAGAGAGGGGATTAGAGAGAAATGAAAGAGAGAAAGGGGAGAGAGACAGAGAGAGAGAAAGTGGTAGAAGAAAAAGATAAAAGAGCAAAAGCAGGAAGAAAGATAAGAGACAAGATGGCAGAGAAAGGAAGAAATGAGAAACAGAGAGTGAGATAGAGTTGGAAGAGAAAGAGAGAGAGAGAGAGAGATAGAGTTGGAGGAGAGAAATAGAGACTAAGTGAGAGATGGGAGAGAGAGAATAGACTGGATTGGAATAGATGTGTGTGTGTGTGTGTGTGTGAGTGAGAGAGAGAGAGAGAGAGAGAGAGAGAGAGAGAGAGAGAAAGAGAGAGAGAGATGAAAGAGAGGCAGACTGATGAGAGGCATCATAGAGGACTGGAGATAGAGTGCCTTTCCCATGCTGGAATGTTGTTTATGGAGGTCAGACAGAATGTGTGGAATGTGGACTCAGTGTTCTGAGGAAGTGGCTGTTGTCTCTTTTGGGATCTTGCTCTGGCTCTAGGATGGAGGGGTGGGAAAGGGGGAGGGTCAGGGGAGGAGCTTTAGGCCGCTGTCTCCTTCGAAAGGCTGCAGCATTGGTGGGGAGTATCCTAACATCTACACACAATGTACAAAAGCTTTCCATCATAGTTATCCACTCTCTTTTACATCCACACTTACATAACTGACAGCAGAACAATGTAGGCTATTTGGATTTTCAGGAGAGGCTTGGCTTCTCTTGCAAGCTTTTATTTACTATCCTTATTGAAATTTAAAACATGAAATTGGCTTTCTTTATGCTAACAATGATGGGAATCCATATTTCACTTAAACAGCACAACAGAGAATGATGCAGCAGCAGGTGTGGCTCTGTAACTGTAATCTTTGGCATTCGTTGCAGGCAATGTTTCATTTTCTTGCATTCCAGTATATATTACACATGTGACATGATAACATCTCCAGTGTTAGAATCCTTCCTGTTTGATTTGGAAAATCTCTCAAGCTGCTTTCAAGGTTACTTTAAGTATTTCATTTTTTAGGTGTTGTGTTGCTTGTGATTGTTGCCTGCCTAATGAAAGATGATGATAATCACATGGCCAATGTCATTCTGAAATCTTTTAGCACGCATGTGTTATGCATGACGTTATCCTGTGACCCACTTAAAGATTTACTAACCCTTCCAAAGCCTCCCCGCTCCCCTCTCTCTCTCTCTCTGTCTCTCTGTCCCTCTCCAGGATCTGGCCTACATGTAACAGCTCCTTCTCAGGAGTTTCACAATCCCACCTTTGCTTCTTCACAGAACAACAGATCCTCACAGTGTGTATGATGACATCTCAGCACACGTGCACCTTTGACCAAGAGAGAAACAGCTATGGACATAGGCGCATTCTAGAGCTCTTTGTCTTCTGTCGCTGCTGTGCTGTGTCATCTGACCTGAAATACTTGTTTCAGGGTTTACAAGATAAAATCACCAAGGCAAGAGGAGGAATAAAGGCCACATATTTCAAATCCAGATGGCTGTATGGATAAGCATGCTGACGCTTGAAAGTTCTGCTCTTGGCATGTGTGAATAAATTTGCAAAATGAGTGGACAAGAATAGACACCGGAAATGTGAGCCTTTGCAATGCTGGGAATTTCACTATCACATGATGTCATTAGAAAGACATTTGTTTGTCATGGTTGTTCTACTAGTATCGATGTTAAATGCGCCAGTATCAATGTAAGGTTGTCTATCTTATGTAGTAACTTGAATAAATAGCTTGTAAAAAGAATTGAATGAGGCTCAAATGAGGTTATGGTTCCAAAAAAGGAGGAGAAAGAGAAAGAGGCTCAACATTCCAACTTAATAAGTTTACTATATAAGCACACAGTACTAATACAGATGCATTATGGCTTCACTCTTAAAAATAACCATGCCAAAAATGATTCATTGCATGATGCCATGTACAGAAGAAACACCTTTGGTTCTTTGAAGATCTTTCAAGATCTTTCTCCTTTAAGAGAACTATCTTTGTAGATGAGATGTGTGAGTGTGAAGAACTCTTTTGGCTTATAAGGAACCTTCACATAATTTAAAGACTCTAAGAAGAACCCCTGAATTGGTATTGATCATTTACATTATGTGAAGGTTCTTTAAACTTGGTCTTTCCTGTAATCAGCATAGTTATGTTTATTTGGCATTAGAAAGTGCAGGTTTTCTTTTTAAGGCTTTTCTATAAAAAAGCTTTCATAATTTCCTTTCATCAGTCTTAAATGTGGTCTAATTGTCAAAGCACAGAACAGCCAAAAAAACCTCTTTAAACACTACAGAAACAATGATTGAAAGTGACTTCAGCATTGGTAAGGACACATCCAACACATTCCAACAGTTCCTTATTGCTCACAACGCCCCGCTGAAAAGGAAAATATTGTGAGCTCACTAGTGGAGAACAAGTGGGGAATGATTAACTTGTCAAAAGTCTGCTTTGATAAACACCATAAACCAACCATAATCGGCACATGGTTGACTTGGCTGCTTGCATTGGAGCTACAGGGTCTAGAACCTTTAGAGCAGCATTATTTCTCACTCAAGCAGAGAGGCAAAAGGCACTGCAGAGGAACTACATTTGGCCGAGTAGGTGTTGGCGGAGAGCAAGGGCGTGGCCCAGACATTGGGCACCGACTGCTGCTCGCTCAAAAACACATTCCACTGCAACAGCCAGCCAATCGGATCCATCTGGACTTTTCAGCAATTCAGTCATTAGTATTGCTGTTTAATGTCAGAAGATGTGTGACATCATGAAAGCAGAAGGTCCACCACATGAAACACCTCATCTACTCCTACACACCATCCAACGAGCCACAGGCCTTGTAGGTAACTTTGCCCACTTGGAGGGGCAATCTTGGCAAAGCTCCCAGGCAGTTATTTCCTGTAATACAAGACCAAGTTCCTATCTACTGAGAAGAGACCTATAAACCCAAGAGTGCTATGAGCTATCCCGTTTACACAGGGTGATTCAAAAAGATTTATCCGATTTCAAAGCACCATATTTTTACAATCGTGATGTACCTAGGAACCACACAATCACATACCAACTGAAAGAGGAGGTCATAGTGTTTCTGATGGTCACCAGAAGATGCAGGGAATATTTTGTTCAGCACATGTTAGGCTCCCTGACTGCACATTTGAACCGCACAGCATATCAGTGTTGTTGCCAACTAAGTTCATCCCTTTATATCTACAGTTTATCCACATTCAGATGGACATTACCAATATAATAATGTAACTATTTTGCAGCAACTGCCCAACACAATCACTCGCACATTCAAATTCATGCTATTCTGGAGGTCAAAGGACGTAAAACACGCTAATAGACAGTAGTGCTCCTAATAAACTGGTTCCTCCAGTGGCAAACTGGACTATTAGGGACTATTGGTGCTAGGCTTTCTGTCTGGGGCATAAATGTTAAAACTTAAAACTTTAAACTTAAGAAAACAAAAATCACCTCTTCGATAACGCTAATCTCTGCCAGCACCTGATGGGACTGGAGTAGTGTATTAGCTCTGAGTTAATGGCAATTCACATTAACATTTCATGGCCTTTCTAGATTAATCACAAACATTTAAAGCTTGTAAAAGCCATTATTTGAGTTTTATTTTAAGCTGGTAACAGACATTAACATATATTTATATCTTTTATAATGACTCTTTGGGCAAAGCCCTGGTATGTAGCTGCCAGCACTCTTTTCTATTACTAACAACCGACTGTAAAAAATGCTGAGTACTGCCAGAATTCAGAGTCAGTGATGTATCTAGGACTTCCAGAAGGTCTAGAATGATATTTGTCTCATGAAATGAATCCCACACACTGTAAATCAAATTGTAATTGGTTGATTCCACTGTCAGTTCCTAATTATGTTAGTGTGTAATCTAACACATTTGGCCTCCAGTTCAGCTGCTGGAGGCCTAACCAACGAGAGAGCTCACTTGGCTAAACACAGCATAAAGAATAAATCCTGACTGGACAATTTTCCATTGGGTGGTTGAAGAATTTAACCCTTTTGTTTCCAACCAAAACTTACCAAAATAAGAGTATTAATACAGTACCGCTTAAATACAAGCGTGACAATTCTATTAAATAAAACTTACCAATAAAATTACAGATATGTATTCTGGGCAAGTCAGTGTATATCTTATCTTGTGGTTAATGGGGTTACATTTTGGCCACAGGACTGTGATGAAAAATGATATGGATCTCAGAACATGGCACTGCCAGAAGTTTACAGTTTTGTAGAACCCCTCACTTCTGTGAAATAAAGACTTCAAAGCGTCCTGGTAGAAACTTCCTTCAGCCCTCAAATTTCCCCCAAGGGAAAGTGCAGAAGGAGAAATCTGGGAGGGGCTTTCTTCTCTGGAATCTAAACACAGGGCAAGTTTGAGTAGTGCCAAATTATTTCCTCCCCTCTTTGGAAGACATTTTGTATGGGCTCTTGTATTTAGATGTTCTCTGAATTGAACCAGAGAAGTGACTGAAAATGAGTTATTTTCTAGAGTTGTCACTGTTCTTCTCAAGAGAACTTGGCCTTTATCGATGACTATGAGTTAATGACTGTCTATCTCTCCCAGACAGTGAGTAATATCCTGTAGACATAAATAAACATACGTTTATTGATATAACTGCTATTTCCAAACCACATAAACTCCTGCCTCATTTACCAGTCTTTCAGAGTGAAGTGGCAACGGAAAGGAACCATAACGGTCAGTTTGCACACTGACAGAAATGCTTCACAACACTGCAAAGTTTGGTCTTCTTGTCTGTGTTTGATAGTTTTTGTTTAACCCGAGTTCAACCACTTCAGTGTGTTTATCTGGATTAATGAATCAGCTGTGTAAAAAGACATTTTGTGAACTTTGAAACTAGTTTTTTTGATTGTATATTTGAGACATTTTATATATAGAGTACAATTTTAATAATTAATTATAAATAATTACATAATTGATAATATTACCAATATTTTCCTTCTACCAGATATTACCAGATATTTTCCTCCTAACGTCTGTCTGCCTTTTTTCCAAGGTCTTTTTCTGATGAATGTCAGTCACTAAAATGTATTCTTATGTATTTACTATACAAGTATTACTACTGTAACAATAACTTTATTATTTCCTCCTTACTATATTAAAATCAATAATGAACTATTATGTTCATTAAAGTGAAATGATTTCATAAACTATCTTGTACCTAGTTTTTCAGCAGTGATATGGTAACACTTCTTTTTTACTAAATATTCTAGTATTTGCATTTGGTAAGTACCATGAAATTACTAAACTTCACTGAACATAGATAGTTTATTATAGTGAGGAGTTATTAACAGGTAATACTTGATTACTTGCTGGTAAGTTATCCATCCATCATCTTCCGCTTCTCCGGCGTTTGGGTCGCGGGGGCAGCATCCTAAGCAACGAGGCCCAGACCTCCCTTTCCCCAGCCACTTCCACTAGCTCCCCGGGGGAGATTCTGAGGCGCTACCAGGCCAGCGTGTCCTGAGTCTTCCCCGGGGTCTCCTCCCGGGTGGACTTGCCTGTGACACCTCCCGAGGGAGGCGTCCAGGAGGCATCCTAACCTAACCTAACGTAGATCGACCGGTAAATCGAGAGCTTTGCCTTATGGCTCAGCTCTTTCTTTACCTCAACAGACAGGTAAAGAGCCCACATCACTGCTGACCCAGCACCAATCTGCCTGTCAATCTCCCGTTCCCTTTTACCATCACTCATGAACAAGACCCCGAGATACTTAAACTCCTCCACTTGAGGCAAGAGCTTATCCCGACCCAGAGAGGGCTCTCCACTCTTTTCTGCCTGAGAACCATGGCTTTGGATTTGGAGGTACTGATTCTCATCCCGGCCGCAAACCGATCCAGCGAAAGCTGAATTTCACGGCATGATGTCCCCAATAGGACCACATCATCTGCAAACAGCAGCGATGTGACCTTGAGGTCATCAAACCGGACACCCTACATCCACTGACTGCGCCTAGAAATTCTATCCATAAAAATTATGAATAGAATTGGTGACAAAGGGCAGCCCTGACAGAGTCCAACTCTCACTGGGAATGAGTCTGACTTACTGCAGGCCATGCAAACCAAACTCCTGCTTTGTTTGTACAGGGCCTGAATGGCTCATAGCAAAGAGCCATGTACCCTATACTCCCGAAGCACCTCAGTGGTGGTGATAGGAACCAGACGTCACAGACAACTATAGCCATTTTTATTCACTAACCGAAACAACCAGTGCACCTAAAGTTCCTGAGCTTTTGTCATGCTGATGGTGGTAAACCAGATGTAAATCTGCAAGGAAAAAAAGGATTCTTTTACCCCTCAGAGCCATAAAATGTCTCTTCAGACATATCAGTCCTATCACCACCACTGTAAACAATTCTGACTCAACAGGTTTCTCTAGAATGCAGCATTCCATATCAAAATACTCTGAATGACTGTTTACATTTTACTCGAAGATGCAGAAATGTTGAAAAAAATGATGGAATTTTTAAGGAACCATATTGTAAAGTGTTAACAATAATTGCAATTGATTCATGATTTAATTTCCTAATTATAACTTGTTAAAGGTTTACAGTTATTACTGTCATTTTTCTGTATTTGGACATAATTTAATCACATAATTACAGTTACTAATGAAATACATTTTACATTCTGAATCTGCACATCTGACTTGTTTTTATATTTGTTTCTCTATCAGAAAGTTACATTACACTAAAATATTTCCACTTCTACTGGCAAGCACAGATGCGTTATCAACTGAACATTTATAGCCTGCATGTTTCATATTTTCTTCAATGAGGTCCTATGCTTTGTTATTCCCAGTGATATCTGCTACAGCTGACAGCTGGTTAAGCAGACCAATATCAGTCATATGTAGCTGACAGTGGAGACCCCTATTTTTATATGAGATGACATGAGATCTCTGATAGAGCCAGATTTGCCAAAGTGATGTGAGCAGTGGAGGATTGTGGGACAGTAGGATTAGGCAAGTCGTGCAGCGAGAGGATATGACCATCTGGTCTCTTTGTTTTTCTTGTAGTGGGAAAAAGACCTCCTACCACACACACTGCAAACAGTTTGAGTAATATGCAGCCTGTTTGAGCCCAAATGTGAATAGTTGCCCACTTCTTTCATGTACCATACACATGCTTTGCTTTCCATTCAGCCTCATGTGTGAACGTGTTGCTCTGGCCAACCGTCATTAAGCCTGTGCTTCATCAACCTACTGTTTAGCACAGAGTTACCAGACATTACTGACCACTGAAAACATCTGTTACTTTTATATGCTTTAAGAATAAAGGTTCTTTCACAGGTAAGTTTCTTAACTTGCCAAAGACAGAACTGGGATAGAAAGTTGTTTCTATGATGTCACAGTTGGCAAGCATTTGTGTTGGTTCATAAAATCAAATCTGCTGAGCATCACTGCCAAAGCTTGTAAATAACTCAGCACAAAAGGGAATGGTCACCACAGTTTGTTTCTATTCCAGCCATTTATTGGATAGAAAGAATAGAAAAGCAAAAGGCTCGATCATACAACAGGAATGTGCTTTTAACTTTCGCTCTTTCTCAGCACGGTGCTCCTTTCTTAAGGCACTTTTGGTTATAACAGGTTTTCTGTACACTCGAGTAGACATGCTGAAAAACGCAACCTGAACAATCAGAACCTATCAGCACACAAGACGTATCAGATATTCGACTATCAGGTACTCCACTGCTGCTGGGCTCCTTTCAGCACACTAAACAAGCAGTCACCTCAAGCCACCCTCAGCTGGAAATGTGGATGAGGAGGAAATGTGAGAATCAGCCAGTCATTTTCTATGGGCAGTGTCTTCATAAGTGAAGTTCTCCAGAAGAGGCTGGTGTCAATAAAGAAAATACTCAAAAGCAAAAGTGCTGTGCTGTCGGTCTTAATCTGATCGCATTTTGAACTTAAAGTACTGTGCAAAAGTCAAAACAGACATTATTCATTTTTCAGGGGACATTTCTGAGAAGACTTGATATAATGTACCCAATTGCCTAAGAAAGAGGAATGTAATAAAGTGAAAAGCAAAATGAAGTTAAAAATATTGAAGTTACAGAGAAACTCTTAGCAACCAAGAAAACTGTGACCATCAGATTAACAGTACTAAAAGCTTTCATATTTGAGAAAGAGGAGCTTCACTCTTGCTTCAGATCTGAAAAAAATTCACGTGTTTCTGTCCATCCTTCCACTTTGAGAACTCAACACTGAGTCTGAAAGGATGTGTAACAGCCTAGAAACTGTTACTGAAAAAAGGAAATCAAAGTCAAAGAAGCTGCTTGTATTCTGAGAACAATGGACTGACAACCTCAGAGTCCAGACATCTAATTAATTTCATGTTTGGGACTACATGGATTATAAAAAGCAGAAAATGCAGCCAACTTCTAAGACTAAACTTGGTCAACTTTGGAAGTTTGGATCACTACAGATTTCCTTGAAAAACTGAAAGCATGTCTCTTGAAAATAATGGAATTTGTGATAGATAGGACGCAGTAAATACTGTATTACACATACATACACTACATTGACAAAAGTATTGGGACACTTACACATTACACCTAGACGGGCTTTATTACAGTTGGTCCCCCCTTAGCAGTTATAACTGCTTCCACTCTTCTGGGATGCTTCTAGATTTTGGAGAATGTCTGTATGATTTTTTGCCCATTCGTCCAGAAGAGCATTTGTGAGGTCAGACACTGATGTTTTACGAGAGGGCCTGGCTCACAGTCTCCATTCTAGTTCATCCCAAAGGTGTTGGATGAGGTTGAGATCAGGGCTAAGTGAGGGCCAGTCAAGTTCTTCCACACCAAACTGACCCAGCCATACCTTTATAGACCTTGCTTGTGGACTGGGGCTCAGTCATACTAGAACAGTAAACAACCCTCCCTAAACTGTTCCTACAAAGTTGAAAGCATACAATTGTCTTGGTCTGCTGAGGTATTAAGATTTCCCTTCACTGGAACCAAGGGGCCTAAGCCAACCCCTAAAAAACAGCCCCGTAGCATTATCCCTCCTCGACCAAACTTTACACTTGGCACAATGCAGTCAGGCACGCGACATCAGAGAGAAGAACGATTCGTCACTCCACAGAATATGTTTCCACTGCTCCAGAGTGCAGTGACAGCGTGCTTTGGTAGTTGAAGCATGGTTTATAGTCAAATGTGGAAAAAAAATGTGAACAAATGCACTTTTGGATTATCTCTTTATTAAGACATTCAGCGCATGACTGCAGTGGAAAACAATGCTCTTTTTTCCAGCTTTCCCCTAACAGAGAGTAATCACACATATTTTACTAAACAAACTCACACGTCCTTTCAGAGTCCGATTCACCCGTGTGAAGCCTGTGGTCCCCCTTACTTAACGTGGCTTTGATACATTCCTGTCTTTCTTTCTACAAGGTCAATCAACAGCAAGCAGTGGAGTCCATTGCAGTCAGTCCTATGGGCTTTTATCCTTCTCTCTGGCCTCTCATCTAAATCAGTCTTTTCCACAACCCGTCCCATCTTCAGCATTATAAGAGCCAAACTACACCCTGTCTCAAACTGTACAAAAAGGAAGAAGAGTTCTTTGTTTATTTGAGTCAAGATACAACTAGTAACACTTTGGTCTGTCAGCAATTGCAGAGCTTGAAAAGAGAGGGGTCTCTTTTCCATTACCCTGAAATCAGCTGTATTAAAAAAATGTGCATGCAATGGCCAAGTGGACAGAGTCAGCGCTGACTCATGACCTGTCTCCACTCCATGGCCTTCGGTTTCCAGAGGGATTTGTTTATCTGCCTGGATTGCCAGTAAAGAAATCCCCCAACAGATCGCACTGCTTTCCATTAACTACTGTACGTGTCATTCCTCTGCAAATCAAATAAACAGCTGGGATCAAAATGCTGGAACTTCTTATTGGAACTAGAACTCCATGCAAATCTGAACATTACATGAATGGATGATTCTTTGCATGAAAGAATGTATTAACTACTATGAGCATTTTGATGCTTAAACTGCATTACCGTCATATCTATGAAGATTGCTACCTCTCACACAAGAGACTATGATCACTGACACACTGGAATGGAAAATCATTGGTTAACATTCATAGCTAAGAGTTTGGTCATTACCAGTCATCCAGCATGCTGTCTCCATAACAAAAAGCATGTATAGGGACTCAGACCCTGAAATGAAAGCGGAAACCAGCTCTGTTTATAGTAACTGTAGACACAGCACCATGGCCACCACAATAGGTACTGGTGAAACTGGTTATTTTAAAAAAGCTGTTTTCACACCCATCTTCCTAAATTTTGCAGCAAAATTCGGGTTTTTGCCTCACTGTATTTTTTTTCCCATTTGGCTCGGTTGGTTTAACAACAGCTAAAGTTGCAAATAGTTGCTCTGTTACTTTTACATGTGCCTTCATTTAAACCTGGTTCATGACTGGTTTGCCAGTTAACCAATGAGGTTGCTGATGCCAAACATATGTTCTGCAATCCATGAGCCAAAATCAAATGCATTACTTGACTATTATTTTATTGCTTGTTTTCTGTCATCAGCAGCTTGTGCTGAAAGAATGATATGAGTGTCTTTCAAAAGTCAGATGATAAAACGGTTTCTATAGACATGTACAGAGCTAATATGCTGCTAGAAAAAGAGGAAAGCATGTTCTGATGTGGACTTCTCTACTTTGGTGTTGTCAAACATAAAAACGCATTCCCAAACGCAGGGGAACTAAACCAGACTTCGCCTGGAAGCGTTATTTTTGGTGGACCACAGCTCAGTTGTCTGGTGCAAACCCGAGTACAGATGTTCACACGTGTCAAAAAGAACTGCACTAAAGAAAAGGTTTGACAGGTCTTTACCAAACAAGGTAGGTATGAAAGCACTCTAAATGTATAGCCTCAATCTTTTAGCAGTAGCATTCTTGATGCACTGTTAAAAGTGTTCCTTTTTACAGGAGCACAAGTTAACTTGTTAGCTCTTGTGTTTGAGTGAGGGGATCTGTTCAAACCAAAAAGTTCAGAGATCCTCAACCATCGTCAGAACAGTACAGAAATGTGCAAATGACAGTAAATTGTAAATTGTGTCAAAACTCATAAAAATGACATGGATGTTAAAAGTTGTACATAGAAAAATACTACAAAAGCTACCCTCATCTCTAGCCTGAATCACTGACCATTTTCATGAATCTGACGTTTTTTGCAATGTGTCAAACATGAATTCATGAACTCACATTTCTGAAAAACAGAAGAACTACACCATCTAGCACTAAGAAGAACACTAACCCTATCCACTCTCCAATAAATTCTAAGTGGGGGGAAAAAAAAAAAAAAACCTAATCTATTCTTATCTGTTGACCAAAAAACATACCACTGAAAGTGGCATTCCCCTCAGGTACTTCTTAAAAAGAAGTAATTGGGTGGGAGTCCCTTTTGTGTTTGTCATGCTCCAAAAACAAAAATCTCAACTTTCCAACAAATACAGGCTGCATTCATAAAATCTCTCTTGGAGTGTCAGCATTTGTAAATGTATTGCTGTTAAATATTTATTCGGAAATTTGGAGGTGCTGTGCTCTCAGAATATTTCCCATACTGGGTTAACTGAAATGCTAGTGCTACTGGAATGTTCCAAGACATATTTAACTGGTAGACATGGTAGCCAGAAATAGGCAAGGCAACCAAATGTTAGTCTGCTGTCTGGGGGGAAAAAAAAGATAATAAAAGTAAACTTCTAGTATTATTTAAAGTTTTTAAGCACTTGCAAATGTCCCAATCATCAGACATTGGCTAAGCTAATTCTAGATCTGTTTAGTCTGAAAGAGAGCACAGTTTTCATTCATGTGGCTCTGGCACCTGCAGAGCTTGATCAATAAAGACGTCACTAATGGACGATAATGGCTTGCATCGAGACCTTGCTCAAGAAAAGCTACTCAACCTGAGTCAGAGAGGTCACAACTGGTCAAAAGAACAAATTATGACATGACATAAGGACTTACTTTACTTAGCAAATATGCTTAAATTAAATGGAATATCTAACAATATAAGATGATAGATACAATTACAAGGATATTTTTCCATCAAGGCAATGTGAGCTGTGCGAGTCCCTGGAATTCTGTGTGTTGGCTATGAAAGGCAGCCAAGAAAGTGACATTTTTAAGTGCATGAGCTAGTGCTCTGATTTTCTCTAAAAATCTGACCATATTCATGTCCACAACATATTCAGTCCAACCATCTCTGTAAAAGCCATCGACCTAATGACTTGAAATGACTGAATTCATGTGTTGTCTCTAAGGTGTGGGGCATCTTTGTAAACCTTCAAGATATAGAGAGATTAAGCGGCTCTGCGTACAAGCAGGACAAGCTCTCCACGCGGGTTAATGATGTTCCTGCAGGCTAATATTGTTTCCAATGGCTGGCTCATACTCTAGAGGTTGTCGTACATGTGGAGGGTCCTCTCCAGCTGCTGGCCCACACGCTGGTAGAAGGCGATCTGCTGGCGGAGGTAGGCCTGCATCATCTCTTTAAAGTCCACCTCCCTGCGGTGGTGGAAGTGGTTCATCTCTGCCTGCAACGCGAAGCCCACTGTCCTGCAGCGCTTCCGAATGCCGTCCGCCTCTTCCTGATCCATCTTCCCCTCGTCACTCATACGTTGTGATTCCTTTACCTTCGCAAACGCACCTGCGGTGGACAGAGTATGGTCAGACATGCATCTGTTAACCCTTCGATGCCTAGCACTATTATTGCCATTTTGTTATATATTCAACGTAAACCGCATAAATATTTAATTCTATTTACATAAAGTGAGTAAAAACAAATATACTGACAGAAGGTATTCATGAGCATGAATATGGATATATTTAAAAAATTAAACCGAATGGAAAATGTATATAAATAATCATGGCGTAGGTGAAGGAGCTTAATAAATTTCTCAATGACAACATTATTAAACAACACTTGCATGGAAAAAGCTACAGAAACCTGGCAAAGAGCTTAAACAATTCACTAATATACATTTGGAAAGTTCATGGGAATTCAAGGACAGGACAGATGCACCATGCAAAACTTCTCTCAGAGTTGCAGAGCAACTTGAAAACAGCTTTAACAACAGTTAGCCAGAGTTGCACAATAAGCAATAAATTACACTGCTATCATCTCTGTTCCTACATCCCAAACAAAACTCCTCTGTACAGATTTACACACCTAAAATTTGCAGCCAAGCTTTCAAAACTCTTTTGGAACAATGTACTCTAGTCAGACAAGACAAAAATAGGAGTTTTCAGTAATGATAAAGCTAGCATGTATAGAGAAAGAAGGGTTGTGAAGAGAAATGAAGTATGGTGGTGCAAGCATCATGATTTTGGATGCTCCTCTGCAAATGGTACTATACGTCAATATACGTCATTAAACGAAACATGAATATTTTGATGTACTGGGACATATTAGAGGAGAACTTAATATCATTGGGCAAGAAACAAAATCTGGGGAGCAGATGGATGCTTTACCAACACAAGAATCCCAAACATACAGCCAAAATAACTCATGACTGGTTTCTCTTAAAAATAAAAAAAATAAATAAAAAAGGAAAGGTCTCCTGACTTGAATGCCATTTAAAAAAATGAGGGAGTACTGTAATCTTGGAGAGTTGAAGAGTTTTCCAACCACAACAATCACATGCTTCAAATAAAAGCTGAAAACATTTTTTATTCATATTTGAGTACAAAGTCAAAAGACATTGTTTAGAAACTTGAAGTGCACTGGATGCCTATTAAATGGCAAAAACAACTGCCTGCAAACTGCAAATAATATATTTACATAATGAATTACATTTATATTCACGTTACATTCTAGATCAGCAGAACCAATTCTGCACTTCCAACAGCTTTGTTTGCCAATGTGAAAATGACAAAAGAAAACATCTGCATAACATAAAGGATGGAGCTTCTTTCCACAAACCAAGACTGTAAGTCATAACAAAACATCTCCTCTACTAAAAACTCACTAAAAAAGTGATATTGATTGAAAGCTTAGAATCCACACTTTCAACAGAAATTCTATGCTTGTTTCAATGAATAAGTGAATAATAATTAAAGTAAAATATGAGGCATTTCAAAGCATCTATGCTATAGGGGGTTATGCTGGAGAGCTAACACAATGTCCTGCAGCTCAGTGAAAATATTCGGTCACTTAAGGGGAACATAATTTGGATGGTTTTCTGTTGAGAAAGGATGCGTGGCATTTTTTAAATTTATTTATTTATTTTATTTTAACAGGATCCTACATGTCCTGGCTGCAGTGAAAAAGAAGGTGAAACAGCTAGACTGAACAACAGGTAGCAACAAGAAACCCACCCACTTCCTCCCCTCTAATGCAGAACTAATACTGAACAGAAAAGAAAAGCTGTTCCTCTCAGCATGCTTTGCACATGCTGCACAGTTCATTTTTTAAAACTGCATTTCAGAAAATTACACAGACGCCTCGACAACTAAATATCTCAAATAAATATATAAACTCAATGTAAATATATAAACTATATAACTTCAGTGTTTAATGTGTCCAAAATTTGTCTTTATTACAGCTTCCATTCTTTTAGGAAGACGTTCATCCAGTTTTCATAAACGTGTGGGGATGTGTTTCCACTAAGTCTAAGTTCAGTCTTAGAAGTTGCTTGCATTTTTTACTTTACACAATCCAAATAATCCCAAACACATTCATTGATGCTGAGGTCTGGTCTGAGACCTGAGTCCCATTTTCACTGCATCATTTAATAATTTTTCCAGTTTTGGAAACTCCTGCTTTTTCACCAATTTTCATTTGACTTGGTGGTTGTTTGTAGGGTTGTCTCTGACTTGACATGAACCCTGCTTCCTAACACTGCCATGAACATGTCATAACAGATTATATTGAGTAATATAACAGTGTCATGTTATCATTACCAGTAATTGTCATTACAGCTTGTGTTACATGATCATTTTGTATTCCAAGTGCACTCTAGTAAGTCATCATGACATCAAACACCATGACATACATCATGCCAATTATCTGCAACAACACTTTTGTCACTGGTCATGACAACTCATGACAGTATGTGACATCTGCTACAATATGTTTATGGCATGATAATGGCAATGTTATGTAGCAGGGTGCTAGTAACTGACAGGGTGATTCATGGTGATATAGTGAACTGTAACATGTATCACAATGAGTTTCATATCATGAGCTGGTTGGCAATACACAGCATTCATTATCAGGTTCCTATCACTAGTGCCATCATTAACACACGGCTCAGCTGGACATCAGACAAGTAAGCAAACAGGGTTTAAGAGGGCAACACCGCTGTGTGTTCTCTCTGTGTATATCTGTGGCCAAAGTCAATTCATTCTGTTTTCCACATGAGGTGTTGCTTCGTATCACCAGAGAATGAAAGACAAAACACAATCATGCAGGGCAGGGGCAGCATGTCACACAATGTCCTGCTCTGTGTAAGTCTTATGAGGTCAGGAGAGCTGGAGGGAAACAGAGTGATCACACAGAGGCTTGTTTAACTGGACTTGCAGGACTTCAATAAGCATTAGGCAATATGTAGCTCTTGGTAGAAAATGCAAGACCATGCAGATAAAGAAAACTACCCTCAGGGTAGACGGCCACTGAAACGTCCACTGGCCTGGAGTGTGTACTCTGTAAAAACAGAGCATGGCAGAGACTGATTTGAAGTGTCTGTGAAATTTGGACTGCTGTTTTTCCCCCTGACTTTCTATTGTGCTTTGATTTAGTCTGAATCAAACTAGTTTAACTTCTTGGACATGGAGCAAGAACTAATTATTATTTAATTCACCATGTGTGAGTAGGGGGGAGAGACAGAGAGACAGAGAGAGACAGACAGACAGACAGACAGACAGACAGACAGACAGACAGACAGACAGACAGACAGACAGACAGACAGACAGACAGAGAGAGAGAGAGAGAGAGAGAGAGAGAGAGAGAGAGAGAGAGAGAGAGAGAGAGAGAGAGAGAGAGAGATTAATTCCAGTGTAGTGTTTGGTCTGTAATCTGAAACAGGAAGTTAGACTCTGAAATCTGTGTTTGTGTGTGTGTGAGAATACATGCTGTGCGTGCGTGCGTGTGTGTGTGTCCCACAGTCAAGAGACTTTTTTCAGTCAGTCAGTCAATTCTCTATCATCATTTAATGCAATCCACATTTAACCCCTCTATAGAGAAATAATAGAGAGTAAATTCTATTCAGCTCTCTGGATAAAAGACGTGCACTGACTGGCTGAAGCAGGAGAGATATCAGATCTCTCTGCATGGGTAGGTGTTGATAACTGCCATTCTTCTGCAGACAGGTTTTGGACTAGTACAGCACCAGTACTTCTGAGGCTGATCTAGAACAGTGTGGTATAATTGTGTGCAGAATAAGCCTCGGAGCTGAGTTCTCAACCGACACTACAGCAGTGCTAAAGAAAGGCAGAACAAGTGAAACAACTGTTCGTGCCAAGCACAGCAGTGTACTGCTCTCCATCTCTCTCTCTCACACACACACAGAGAGGTCACAATGTTACTTCCCAGTTTCACCCTATTGTTCCATAATGTAATTGGCAAAAGCCACAACACAGCTGAGAGCCAATCCCACAAACCAAACATCAGAAGTCTATAATCGAGTTCTCTATTGCTAGCAGGGCAGGGTTCATCCCTGATTCAATACTCCAGCTTTAACCCTTACAGCTCAATGCAAAAAAGCACATATTTCTGTCTTTTAAAGGTGCATGCTGGCATAATAGAGATTAATATGTAATTTATCATGCTAGGCAATGTCCTGTAGCACAGCACTATGTTTCTCTGCCTCATCAGTTTCCTAATATTTTATCGTTTACATTCATCAGTGATTTCCTACTGCAATACCCAGCATGGATTACACAAATACATCCTGCATCCATTAGCAAGCCATGTGGTGTCAAGCAATTCAGACTGCTAGCCTAGCTATTGATTTGTAAGCTAATACATACAATCAAGCTAACATTAGTTTAACTCTGACACTGGTTATCAAACTAAATCATAAAGAAAACGCAGTTCCTTCTGTATTCAGCACAAAATGGACATGGCAGCCAAACTAGGGCTAAGCATCCAATTAGTCAGGTACCTTGCTACATGCATCTGTGGCAGCTACCGAAGACAGTTAACACAATTATCCCTTTAAATCTTACAATTTAAATTTTTTTTTCCATTCTCAATTCAACAATAACTTGGCCAATTTGTGTTGTAGTCCAAGTTACTGAATATTAAGCCTATGTAAAAATCCTATGAATACATGAGGTTAAATGACCACAATGAGTTATTTAACTATCTTGCATTGTTGTTAGCTACATGGGTAGCTTCTGCATTCACCAGAACATTCAAAACAGTCCACCCCAAACTTGTAGTCTTTCAAAAGTCCCTCATACATTCAAGATACATCGAAGGTGGTTTTCCTAATCTTTACACCAGAAAACTGCTCCAGAGCGTGTGTCAAGCTCCAGTCCTTGTGGGCCAAAACACTGCAGACTTCAGCACGCTGTCTCATTAAACACACCTGACTCCACTCATCAGCTAATTAGCAAGGCCTTTATGAGCTGAATTCAGAACGGTAAACGGTGGCGAATGCTCATCCCCACAGCATTTTGGCCTGGAAGGTCCCCAATTTGACATACCTGCTCTACACACTACTGAGGCACCACAGAAGGATTCAAGTCGACTGTTTTCAGATGCAGCAATGGTTCGATTTTTCATTCTGCTTGCCAGAGTTTTCCTTCAAATGTACTCTTCTCCATTAAACTCCAATTGAACCAATAAAAAAGTGCTTATCAATTCAAACTATATTCTGAATGCAAACTATTGTAGGGCCTTAAGCAAAAAAGGCAGCATTGTGTTCCTTTTATACACTAATAGAAAACATTGTAGCACAAAGGAAGCCCATTCAGCACATACTGATCCTTTTTACTACAGCCACATGGACATCCATGTGTCCTACTCTGGGGGCAAATTTGAATGAGTTAAATGGGACAAATTCTGTAACTGCATCACCAGCGAGACTTTGGGTTTGATCAATTAAACTGCATATTTGTAAGGTGGTGCAGATAACCAAACAACCAGCTCACACCAGCTACTACACACAAAGAGAACAGTTCCTCTGATTTCTGAGAATTTGTACAGTTCAGGGCACGCTGGATTCATTATGGCTGGCTGAGTTTAACATTCCACAGATCTTTCTGCCATCTCAAACAGCTTACGAATCCCCTTTCATTTTTCTTTGAAGAACAGTGTGGCTGTGGACTAACACCTGGCCTACAATCCCAAATTTAACCCCTGTACGCCTGACATAACAACGTGAAACTTTCATGCAACCTTACTTGCTTACTAGCACATTCAATGTTACTTGAGTTGCACGATGTAAAGCCTCATGCAACTCAAAGTTTGTTTGGAACTCTGTCACTGCAGATAAACATATAAACCTTGTGAAACAGCCTTTTGCATGAGGTCATAAATAACCCATACATTTATTTTCTGCAACTGATTCCATGAACAAACCAAAACAAAGTTCAGAAGTCTATAATCAAGTTTTATACAGCTAGTGGGGCAGCGACTATCCCTGACTTGGTACTCTAGCTGTAACCCTTATAAGTGTGTGTAAAAGAACACAGCCATATCTTTCTTTTATGTTGAAATAAAGTAAAACAGAAAAAAAACACTGCTTATTTGCTGGTAACCAGACATATTAGCTAGACTGCAAATCTTAACATGACAGCCATTCAAATTGCTGTTTGGGCCTGTTCTTCCTATATAGCCTGCTATATCGTGATCTATATTATGCACAGTAAGACCCCAGTTATACCTTCCATTAACATGCATCTTAGGTGATCCTATCATAATTGGACAGGTGAGAATGAGGGCCAATACACTGCTAGCCGATCGCTCAAACCACCCTCGGAGGAGGCCAGGGACAAATATGTCCCAGATAAACAGTTAGCGTCCTTACGTGTCCCTGACCGTAAGGAATGATTGCCCAATCAACTGCGTCATCAAAGCAGAAACAAAAACAGCTGTACAGCTTTTCTTTGTCTCCCCTCCTGTTTGTTTACAAGTTGTGTTAGCAATCCATGCACTCCAAACATTTGTAACAGCCTGTACATGTACACGAACAAGAACTAGCAATCATTTTTCATCTGACAACAAATGCAGCAAGGGACTGACGCAGTAAATATGTGCAATCACATCATAAGTGGTCACAAGACACACATTTGAGACCTTCAGATGTAAATGGCTCTCACCTTGTGAGCAGATAACAGGCCATTACGAATGGTTTGGTGAGAAATGCTGCATTGTAGAACACCTTATCAACTCTGATTTCTTTACGATGGTGGTGATGGGAAACAGGGGTTGCCTACAGTACAAATGTAGCCATTTTATCTACCATCAAAATCACCAGTGATTCTACACGTGTGTTCTGATTTTTCTTTTTTACATGTAATACTGATCATGGTAAAATGATAGTTCACTTAGGAAAAAAGGGCTTTTTATGGGACTATTTTGTCTTACAACAGCCTGCATGTACCTCTCCACCATGAACGCATTTAAAATACATGGTTTTAGACCAAAAGCTTATCGCTAAACTATCACAGAACAATGTCTTGGGCACCTTGCAACATATCTGTAACCATTTCGTGTGAGAACTTTCTCGGACAAAGCTTGTGAGCAATTCTGAAATGGTAAGTTTCTGCAGAACAGAAACTCAAACCACTCTAAAAGACTCTGTTTATATAACTATGCAGAAATACTGAAGAAATTGTGAAATTCCTCTAATATTAACGAGGTCTATGATAGATAAAATATGCTAACTACAACTCCTGATAACTACTGGAGTAGTTGCAATTTTTGAACTGCATAAAATTATGTTGGGCTCTATGAAAGTCTCACTGTGTAAAGCTGACCTAAGTTGAGCTCAAGTAAATTTCTGAAATTCTCATCCAACTGTATTTAAAATAGATGACATGGACAATTCCAAGTTTCCAAAGTCTAAGGGCCAGTTTCCCAGACAGGGATCAAGTCTAATCCTGGACTACACTTTCCTTTCAATGGAGAAAGTCCATTCAGAACCCTGTGTAGTCCAGAACTAGGCTTAATCTCCATCTGGGAAACTGACATTAAATGTTTTGCATGGTTCAAGAGAAGATGCAGAATAAGAGACACAAATACAACAGCAGAAGATAACGCAGATTAAAATAATCTGAGAGCACATCGGTTAGACAGCTCATCTGATAGTCATCACTCAGCATGCTGGTTCTTGAGCTGCTCAGAAAAAAAACAAACCCAAGTCAGGGCCTTAAAGGGAGAGAAAATTATACTCTTCTTATTTTAAAAAAGAGAGAAAGAAAGAGAGAGAAGTACAGGAAATAAAAGAAAGAAAGGTACAAGAAAGAATGAAGAGAGAGAGAGGGGTACAGGAAATAAAAGAAAGAAATAGGAAAGAAAAAGAGAACTACAGGAAAGAAAGGGGGGAGAGGGAGAGGGAGAGGGAGAGAGAGAGAGAGAGAGAGAGAGAGAGAGAGAGAGAGAGAGAGAACAAGAAAGAAAAAGTACAAGAAAGAAAGAAAGAAAGTGAAAGTACAGGAAATAAATCAAAAAGAAAGAAAGAGAGAGAAGTACAGGAAAGAAAGAAGAGAGAGAGGAAAAAAAAAAAGAGAGAGAGAGAGAGAGAGAGAGAGAGAGAGAGAGAGAGAGAGAGAGAGAGAGAGAGAGAGAGAGAGAACGAACAAGAAAGAAAAAGTACAAGAAAGAAAGAAAGAAAGAAAGAGAAAGTACAGGAAGTAAATCAAAAAGAAAGAAAGAGAGAGAGATACAGAGAGAGAAAGAGAGAGATACAGAGAGAAAAAAGAAATATAGAGAGAGATACAGAGAGAGAGAGAGATACAGAGAGAGAGAGAGAGAGAGAGAGATACAGAGAGAGAGATACAGAGAGAGAGAGAGAGAGAGAGAGAGAGAGAGAGAGAGAGAGAGAGAGAGTGAACAAGAAAGAAAAATTACAAGAAAGAAAGAAAGAAAAAGAGAGAGAAAGTACAGGAAATAAATTAAAAAGAAAGAAGAGAGAGAGCGAGAGAGAGAGCGAGAAAGAAAGAAAGAAAGAAAGAAAGAAAGAAAGAAAGAAAGAAAGAAAGAAAGAAAGAAAGGACACTTGCATATAAAATTCATTCGGATATAAAATTCATTCGGAGTGTAAATCATAACACAGGCAGAAAATCATAATGGAAGTGTGGTGACTTGTGCCGTTGGGCAGAGCGAACACTGTTCAGTGCATAGAGTCTGTCATCAATGTGTGTCTGAGTTTGTTTCCTACAGAGATGTATGTTTCCCATTTGTTCTGGTGGAAAGGCTATTAGATCTCTGACAGCGCATTCGGCTCTGTACGCTTTTTTTCCTCCCTCAGAGGAAAACCAACTGGCTAAGAGCGGCATGCAGCCTCAGTCAGAAACCAGTCTGAGGGAGTGCCCACAATCAGTTAAGATTTTAGAGGTTGCACAACTGCTCCAAACAGACCATTAAACCACAGACATTGTTAAAGCTGTAAATAAGCTATAGCGACAGCACCCTTAAGCAGTTATACTTTATGATATCTGATAAAAGAAAGTCAGGCTTTCCTAAGTGGTTCTACATGATGGTTCAGTGAAATATTAGGACAGGGACACTGTGGGGTAAAAAATTAGACCCGACAAGCTGCATAAAGAGCACAGATCAGAGATCTGACCTAAATGTAGCCTGACGGGCCTTCTCTGCTTCACTAGGCTTTGATTGATTAACATGCCTGCCACAGTAAGTGACCCATCACTTGTGATTAGCACTGAGGTCAGAGAGTGCAGACAGAACAGAGCTAGCCATTTAAAATACAGGCAAGCACTGCAGCTTTGGGCAGTCGTGGGCTGGAGGTTAGGGCCCTGTGACTGGAAGGTGGCCGGTTTGATCCCCAGTGCCGACAGTCCATGACTGAGGTGTCCTTGAGCAAGACACCTAACCCTCAATTGCTCCCCGAGTGCTGTGGATAGGGCTGCCAACCACTCCGGTCAAGTGTGCTCACTGCCCCGTTTTTTTTTTTTTTTTAATTCACTAGTGCGTATGTGGTGTTTCACTTCATGGATGGGTTAAATGCGGAGGTGGAATTTCCCCGTTTGTGGGATTAAAAAAGTATAAATTAACTTTATTAGGGGTGGGGGGGGCTGTTAAAGAGAGAGAATATACATATATATATATATATGAGAAAGAGAAATGTGAAAGAAAGAGAAAAAAAGGGGGGAGAGTGCGAAAGAGATGGAGAAAAAAAGAGCGAGAGATAAAGAAAAAGAGAGACAGTAAAAGAGAAAGATAAGGAGAGAGCAAAAGAAAGAAAAGAAAAAGAGGAACACAGAGAGAGAAACAGAAAGAAAGAGAGAAAGAAAGAGGGAAAGACAGAAAGAGAAGCAGAGAGAAAGTGAGAGGACAAAAGATAAATGTGCATTCCTTTTGGTTTGGCCTGGTCTCATGACAGACAAAAAGGGCCTTAAGCTGAAATCACACTAAGAGAGATTTATTTCATTCATTCATTTATGCATGTGTGTATAATATCCAATCACATGCAGCAGCTCTATCCGCTCTTCCTGCACGCTGTGCATTAGTGCAGAAGAGTGAAGCAGCAGCCAGAGACATTAAATTGTCAGCAGTGTTTTTAATGTGTCTAACAGGCCTGCAGTGCGCTGTAGAAACACTGCGAGGAATGTCAGGCTCTTCGCTGTGAGCTGGAAAAACGGTCAAATCTTTCACTAAGATTTATCTGTGAGCAAATAGCGGCGTGCAAATGAAAAATTCAACAAGGGCAGCACACAGTCCGAGAATGCAAACAGATTTAGAGGCCGGTGGAACATGTTTGTTTATCTTCATCAAAATACCCTTGGCAAGGCTGATATAAAGGTTGTGCTGTAATGAATACTGAAGTTTTAACAGTACAGCAAGCACCCAGGTATAAAACACAGCCCTGCAACTATACAATTACAGCCAGGTGACCTCTCAGTCATGCAGAGGAACAGGTATGATTACAGAGCACAGCTGTTCTCTACCTGTCGACCACTCACACACTGAAGCTTAACACAAATTCTTCCTGGCTTGGGTCAGACTCAGACCTACATCTGTTATTTAATGCATGACTAGACAAATTATGCTTCATCTGTATATTCCACAGCCAGTTCAGACTGGGGGAGTTACCTGTGGGCATTATGCAAGATTCCTCACAGAGGTTTTCAGATTAAAGAGGCAACTAGGTGATGAATCAAACAGACATTTTACCTATGCAATGCAGGTCTGTCCATGTCTACAGATAACAGTGTGTCATACATGGTCATAAAACCCACAAGCAAGTCTATTTGAGATTACTTGCTTTCTGGTCCCAAACTAGCATTTGTCTTTTTCTATAGTGTATCTTTGTAGTCCTTAGCCTTATCAGTTTGACAAAATCTTTGTATTGTTTCTTGTCTTTGGTCATCAGTGTTCTTTTACTACATCATCAACAACTACATCATACAACCACACTGTTAGCCTAGCCAGTCATCTATAAATGAATAAATACTACCAAGCTAGCATTAAAGCATTAGTGTACCTTTCACCTCAAAATCACAAAGAAAACAGCAATTCTATCTCTATTCGGTGGAAAATTCAGCCAATAAAAGAACAAATACTGAGGTAAGATATCTAGATAGCCACCTATCTTGCTAACTTTAGCTTTTCGCTAATCACAGTTGTCACTTGAGTCACTGCTGTCTATTATCTCTACCGCTTTGATGATATGAAGGATGTTACTGCACTTATACGGCTGAAAGATGCGGCATTAGAAGAAATGTTCCTTCTGAATTTAACAACTAATGAAATAAGACAAACAAATAAATTCCCACCCCCCAAAATCCACCCAGAAGCTATTGTTCTTTTTAAAAGTCCCTCCTACCTTCAAGATATATTATCAAGGGGGGTTTCAAAGTCTTTAAAGTGGAAAATCTCACTGTGCAACAACACCATCGTATTATATGAGTGAGCATCTTTTCAGCAGATATGGTTATACTCTATTATGGCCCGAGTATGCAATTAACGGCTTGACATAGTTTGGGGCAAGTGTGTGACGATTTAGGCATTCAGTTTGTACAGTGCTTATTGCTGTGGCAGAGGCGTCCATTAGCCTTGCAATGCAAGAGTGAAAGAAGTGGAAACAGCCTGCACTTGATTTTTACTGATTTCAAGCTGAAGACAAAAGAATACAAAAGGGAAAGAGGTACCATTACTGGTCAGTCTCGACCGCTTCGCTATAATGAAATAACTAGCTAGGCTCAATTAAAGAAAGAGATGCTTTTGAATCCTGATCATCTGCTATGCAGCAGTGAACCTCTGCAATAACACAGGGTCAAAATTCTGGAACAGAAACAAACTGTAGGTGTGGTGTAGAGATTACACACGCACTACGTGCTGTATACACTCGCTCTGTAATTCCTTAGGAGGCTAGGACTGCATGTTGTGACAGAATGCCTCTGGGCTGGGTGTACACTGATCCCATCCTAACTTACTCAACAACGTGTGCAGGTTTCACACACGCTAACCTGAGCTATGACACAGACACACGCACTTATCAGGGCTCTCAGCATGCATCAGAACATAGCTAGGCTATTTATTCTGTGAGCGTAAAATAAAAACAAAGCACTGTCTCGCTTTTCACTGCTGTCTTGCTGCCTTTCCCACCAGAGTTGTGCAGATGGAAAGGTCATTTGGCAGTCTCTCAGTCCAGTCCCCTCCCTTGACACAAAGCTCCATTTCCCCTTTCCCTAAATGAAAGCTGCACAGGGCCGTCCTAAACTCTGGCAGTGAGGCTAGTCTGTCTGCCTGTGTGTGTGTGTGTCTGGTCCACATCAAAGCCTCGGCATTCTCTTCCTCAGTGCCAGGAAGCCCGAATAAATCACATTAGCGCAGTGAACGCGTGGGAGCAAGAGTCAAAATGATGTCCACCTCTGCCAGGCTAATCAGGGGCTATTTATGAATAACTACAGCTTTATCAACTACAATCACAGAGCCTGTGCTTTATAGAGACAGATACTGCATTTGATACATTCATCAGCCTTAGCAGGGGTAAAGCAACTAAGAGTAACCAACCTGTAGTCCAACAGCCAATATAAGTTTGCTTCCTTAGTTTTGCACTGGAGCTACAAGGCTACACTGCATAAAAGATAATTTAACAAGTGAAGTCATCTTAAGTCAGACATATCTAATATTTCTCATTTTGAGATGGTCATACTGTAAGATTTTTACTTGTTTTGCCATTTTATTCTACTGGCAAATACATCTGCTTGTTTCAAGCATTACATCAAAACATTCTTTTCCTGAAACAAGCAAAACTGTCTGCCAATTTCTCTAGATAAAATTATTTAAAATGTAAAAGAGGTAAAAATGAGCTACATAACATTATACTATACATCACAATTAGAAATAGTAGATACACTGACTAGATTTTACAAGTAAACCAATGAGGAATTTTGGGCCGATGATATCCTATATTTTTTGTGCATATAATTGCCAATGCCTATAATTAAACATTGATAAAATGTAAAAAAATGGGACTAAATTCATCAAGATTTGCATTACAGAGAAATAAAGCATTGGGTTCAATTCCTCAGCCAGGCAAAACAGTTTGCATGTTGTCCCTGTGTTGGTCTGGGTTTCTACCAGGTACTCTAGTTTATTCCCACAGTCCAAAGACATGCAGTGAGGCCAACTGGAGATGTTAAATTGGCCCTAGGTGGTGTGTGTGTGTGTGTGTGTGTGTGTGTGTGAGAGAATATATAGGTCTGACTGCCCTGCGATAGACTGTAACTTGTCCAGGGTATATCCTGCCTTCTCCCTGATGAGCACCGAGATAGGCTCCAGCAGTAAATTAATAAGAAGCAGAGCACAATTTTAGTATTTTTTAAAGTAAATATCTTTCGATAACATTACAATTCCAGTATCATTGTGAATCCCCACTAGAATTCAGAGGTTTTCACTTTCACAGAGTGGTCTTTACCTTACTTAAGCCAACCCGGGAGGATCAATGAAAGTATAACACAGTCTAATGTAGCTAACTAGTAATGGAAGCCTATTGTGCACCAATTAAAATCACCATACACTCTCATACCTCAATGATCTCTAACTTGTGGTTTCTGACACTGTAGGACATACTGTATGACATACATTCATAAACATGGACAAAAGATGTCAGAAACCACATAAGCAAGTCTATTTAAGATGATGCAACAACTTAAACTACACCCCAAAACATGAAAGACCCCCAACACAACAAAATGATTAATAAAGTAAGTCAGTCATTCTTCGGCTATTTACATTCCACACACACACGCCTCACAGCTCTAGAAACATTTTGTTCACAGTGGCTGCAGACTGACCTGCAGCTTCAGGTCAAGGCTCCCCGAGCTCCAGAACAGATTTCACAACTATGGACTTGCTTGAGTAGTAGAACTCCAGTGAGCGTGCTCAAAGTGCAGTTTTTGTTTCCCCTTTGAACATTTGTTATTTTAACTCTGTTGATTAGCTCTCTTTGATCGTTCGCTGCATGGTCACGGTGTATGCGGATAAGGGAAATATCGGCTCAGATTTCCCATTGCTCAATCTATTTCTGCAGCAGCGGGAGATTGACACCAGAGATGCTGCGCAGGCCTGCTCTATTGTCTCCCAGACTGGCTTTCATGGAAACGAAACACCAGCAGGTGCAATTGTGCTACTCACAAATATAGATGCATCTCATGGACAGAGTGTCCGCTTCTAAGAAGCAGGGGCCGAAAGCTTGCTTTATGGAGGCAACATTGTTATCAAAGCCCATCACGACCAGAAAACCCCCACAATTCCTGAGAAATTCATAAATCACTGAAAAAACCCATAAGACTGATGATCAACAGCTTCAGCAGCGTGGATATTCCTTCCACTCAAAAAAAAACATTACACCCACCAATAAGCCACAATCAAGCCTATATCCACACAGCAAGTTACTCTGACACACTGTCAGAAAAGCTGTCTGGCTGGTAAACAGTGTCACAGATGTCTCTGTTTTATATTTTGTGGTCCTCCCATTCTTCCCCTGCCCTTCTTTCATCAATCCCATATGTGGCCCACACCACACCCTCAGGGCTTTACTCTGGGATTCCAGTAGTTCACCTACTAACAGCAGACCATCTAGAGAGGCCATTTCAGCAAATACCATACAGTTCCACAACTGTAAATGCAAAAAGACACGTTTCATAAGGATAAGTGAAACGTGATTCATTCGTTCTGTCCTTTTTCAGCGTGGCATGGAGCAGGACTTCCAGGAAACTAATCATAGGCATGAACATAAGGTATGATTACTGTTGTGACCTCTTTGGCATTTGTGCCCTAAAATATGAGCTTTTGTATTATACCTGTTACAATGGGGTTATTATAGGCTGGTACAGGCCTCGCTTGATTCATGGTATTCTATTCTTCTTAGGCTGGCATGGATCTGAATCCAGGCTTTGCAGAGTTTGGATAAGAATTCCCTTGATCACTTTTCCAGTCTTTAACTGTTGCATTGTAAATGTTTAAGAGGAGTAACAATACATAGATTATATCAAGGCTAGAACTCTACACAAAAGAAGAACTCATAGCAACTCATAACATATGCATAAATCCTACAATGCTGATACATTAAAGGGACCATATATATATTCCCCCCACTGAAGTCCATTGTATTTAAGTTTCCATACTGTTCTTTTCTCCATCCATTCTGTACCAAAAACAGTCAAAATTAATCTTTCTATTACAGTTTTCCAATTTTTCTTACTTTTAAGACAGATATATGTAAATAAGCCCTGTTCCAATTGGCTGCCCTGTATTGTGCCTCATTAAAAAGAAGTCTGGGCTGAAACACTGCTTATACCCTTAATGTTAATGGGTGGGGCTAAACTGATGTAGGTTTTTTGGCATCATAGAAACAATGAATTCAAAATTGTCTGTTTTTACAGCTTTCACACGTGGGCTGCATCTACTAAAGCATGAACAGCGCATTCTGAAACTTTGGCAATGTTTTTAATTCTATATCAAGCCTTTATACTTCAGGAGTAGGCAAACTGTTTTTTCATGATATTCAGCCTTTAACAAGTAGGCTTGGAACTACCTTGTGTAGGATGACAGAATAATCTAACATTTATTGGTAGAGGGTTATGAATGCAGACTTTAGCACAGCATAGATTTAAAATATGAGGCAAATATAAACATCAATCTAATGCCAACATACATCTCCACAGTGCAATTACCTGTGGATTCTCTACTGCAGAATGATAAAGCAGTTTTACATTGAATGTGCATTTTGAAAAAGTGCGAAATCACAAGAGTCACAAGTTGAATTCTACTCTATATCATGAACAACACTGCTACGTTTTAAATAGGGAGCTTAACCTAATCAGACAAATATTGTGGTCCACCTGAAAATGTGTTAGACCAATCAGAAAACAACCAAACGTCCATGTGCTGTGTACGTGACAACACACCCACAATTAACTTGCAAATTCGTGCATAGCATTCAAGCCTTAAGCCAGAAAAGTGCATACTCTGGTCTTCTTGGCTAAAAAAAACAAAATGCCTGGATCTATATTAATAGAAAATAATCACAATTCATATCACATTTACACAATTTAAAATCACAATTAGATATTTCCTCCAAATTGTTCAGCTCTATGACACTGATATGATTCCAATGCACCTAATGGAAGGTTGAGGAACAATGGAAAAATGCTTTATAGGAACCACATTATACTTGTGATGCTTCTGTGTCACATCTTATCAGAGGAAAGGCCTGGAAACTACTCCCTCAATAAGCCTGAACTCCAACGCAAAACTTGCCAAATATACAAAATCCAAAGTTCAGACTTGTCACTCATCTATCTTAATTCAGAGAAATCTTTCTTAAACCAATCAACTGAAGTAGCTGTAATACTCTCACAAAAAAAAAACAGTTCAGTACAAAACATCACATGCTGACTGTTGAAATCTGGCAATGCTACAAATATTCAAATACCGCGGATGGGAATGAGGGCAGCGCTTTCACAATCGGGGCAACTGAGGGGCAAAATAATATAACAATGCACTCTCTCTGTGAACATGGCTCTGCAGTCCCTCAGTGATTACTGGGTTGAACTGCTCATAAGACAGAACAGTTACTTGTAAAAAATTTGCTGTGCAAGCACAAACTCGCCAAGTTGGCAAACGCAGCGTTCTTTTTTTTACTATATATTACAGAGTTTGGAAAACAGCTGTAGAGAGCGAGAGAAAGATGAAAGATTAGTGCACTGTAGTCATTCAGCAAAAGATCAGACTTGACGACACCAAATCAACACCCTAATCCTCACATGCCTCATAAATGTGGGAAGATCTTTTAGCCTATCTATGATGCCATCATGACACGTCGCTTAGAGGCCTAAGCCGTGAGATTCTTCATCATTCTGGGACTGCTTCTTCACCACAAAATGCCATTTCCACTGACATCTCACTTTCCTGAGGTTTTTACTTTCAAGAAGTTCCCAAAATTTAAATTGCAGATGTGTTAAGCTGCCCATCAGCAATCTGGGGCACTTTTCCCAAAAGATCACTGTTAAATGGTAAAAAACATGCAATTATTACCACTTTAGTCTTCTTAACAGTGGTCTTATGGCAATCACGCCTTTAGGAAAGCCAACCCACGTATAAAATAATGACATTTTATTATTATCATGATCAATTTTATCATAATAGATATATGCTTTCATGCGCATATCGTAGACACTGTCAGTACTTAAAGAAAACTGACAAACTTGATTAAAAACAGAGCATTAGTCCTGTTTGTCTTTTTTAGTGAGGAATGTGAAATTGTGAATAAATATCAACATATCAAGTTTTTTAGTGGCAGTTTTGTAAAATCAAAATATCATGACACATACTGAACACCACAGAAATATCTTTCAGGATCGTGATGTGATATTTGTGCCATATCACCCACCCCATAGGCAGGCTTTGTCACTCACTTGCTTTTGCAAAAGTATCACCATTAAAATGATGGCCTAATCTTTTTTGTGCTGTTTTTTTTTTTACAAATTATATGCAATATAAACAAACACCTTTTCATGAAATAACTCTTACGTCTGAATTTCACATTACCTTTCTGTAAATGAATGATATCTGGGAAATTGGACAGCAAGCCCTGGTACAGCGATAGTTTGTCCAGCATGTGGAACAGGTCATATTTGGGCTGCTCCGCAAACATCTCCCCAATGTTCTCATACGTCCGTCCGGTGTGCGAGATGGCATTGTTCAGGGTGTCAGAGCTGCATGGGGGGTCCAGCATGAACGCCTGGCTGATGGACTGGAACGCGTTCCCTAGCCGCTGGAACTCCTTGCGAAAGCCTCCGAGATGTTTGCGGACGAGCTCGGAGGTCACGTGTGTCAGCTGCATCACACTGTCGTCCATCTTCTTAGCGAAGGCCTTGAAGGAGTCGATGCGCTCCTCCACATCCTGCAGATCCTGATGCTCGTTGGGGATGTGGAGGGTGAGCATGAAATGAGCCCCTACCATCTCGTCCTTCTCCGCCCGCCTCTTGCCCAGCTTCCACTGCTTGTCATCGCCACACATGAGGAAATGTTCAAAGCCCTCGTACTGAGATAGCACTGGGTGACTGGTCATGTGATTCATCCACAGGATGAGCCGCCTCTTCCTCTTCTCGATGAAGTCTTCCTCGAAGCGCCCGGTGGCCTGCTTCTCAGGCAAGTGGGGCACAGAGATGACAGTGAACTTGTGCAGCAGGCGGTTGTACAGCCAGTCAAAGTGCTTGTAGCGGCGATACACGGGTCTGCCAGTGTGACTGGGAGTGACTCGATAGGAAATGTACGTCTTAATGCCTTTGAACTTGGTCTGTTTGGTGGGGTCCTCAATGGAGCAGCAAAAGGGCTGAGGACTCTCCTTCCACTGAGGCCCCTGAGGGCCCATTTCTATGCAGTAGGACTCAGCTATCTTGGCCATCATGGGCACGTCACCAAGTACAAACGCCTCCACCCCTGAGCGCACGAAACTGGAGAAGCGGTTGAGGTTCCGGCCCACCATACTGCCTTTCCTGGAGCTAGAGATACTGTCCTGGCGCTCCATGTGGGGCTTGGCACGGTAATGCACATTGGGGTTGGGGTAAGGGGTTTGGTGAGCATGGCCGTTCGCACCCACTGCTCTGTGAGGGTCTTCGTCTTCGACCACCGTAGAGCTATCGTCCCAGTCATCCCAATCATCATCGTCGTCGTCGTAGCTGGTGGAGTGGAGGAAGTAGGGCGAGTCCTTGCCTGGTGAACCAGCAGGGCTGAGGGAGCAGTCAGTCAGGTTTGAGTTGGAACGCGGCCGAATGATCTCCACGTACGAGGCTGGGAAAAGGCCTCTCTCCCCACGACTGTTCTCCCCCCGCAGCCAGCCGTCTACAGAGTTCTCGTCAAAAATCACCAGCTCCTCGTTCTCCTGGATGCTGATCTCCTCCTTGTTCTCACTTTGGAATGTGTAAAGTGCTTTGGCTTTCAGTGACATTTTAACTTCTTCAGATACCAGAGAGCAAGACGAAAACAAAGAGCGTGGCACGAGATCAATTTCCTTTAGTCTCTCTAGTGATTCACCTCATCTCATGACTGTAAACAAAAACTAAGCAGACACAGCAGAACTCACAGCTTCACTTGATTACTGGCTGTAAAAGCGTCCCCTTCCATACCGCTGAACACTGTTGAAAATGCAGTCCGTTCACAAACCAACCTGCCTGCAAAGACACAACCCCCAAAGCAGGCAGCCTGGTTATGTCTTTGGTGCCAATCAGGTGACCTGTAACAAAAAGGGTCTAATGTGGAGATACAAAGGCGAGGGCACAGCAGCCTACAGTGTTAAATGTTAATGAAAACAGCCTGTGCTTATATAACAGTAACAGTCTGTAAGCTATTCTAGCTTTTGAGTGGAACAAAAAAAATACTATTTCTATTCACCAAACTGATCCAAATGCTTCTCAAACAGTTCAGTTCATCTGAGTGCTACATTTTAATATTTCAAAGCCAAAGTCCTCACATTCTCAATGCGTGAAGGTCCAGTTATAGTAACAGGTCCAGATCCAGCATTCGGTCTTAAATAGGAGTCTTCGCAAGAAACTTTCAAATCCAAAGGCCGCCTAAATCCAGCTCCCCTGTTTCTAGTCTAGCAGGCGAACACAAATCCTCAGCTCGGCTATTTAAACACCGAATACAGCTCGCAGCGATGAGCGTGCTGCGGGAATATTCCTGTACTGAGTGTTTACTGGTCGCCACAGAGGAGGAAGGAGAAAAACACAAAGCTCTGCGCCTCCCAAACACACGCGTGATATCAAAACATTATCTCAGCAGCAGCAGCAGCACAAAGGCACACAGACATGGTGAAGGCACCCTGGGACCCGAGCCTCCCTCCGTCACCAGCCCGCTTCATTTTACCAACAAAAACGCCGCTTTTCTCTCTCAGAGAGCCCTGTTCGTCCTGTTTTCACTCCCGCGCCTGTAGGGTTGGAGTTCAGGGCCCCGGTCTCTTCTCTGCTCTTCGGCGAGTATATCCCTTTACGTTCAGCACCGAAGTAACCCAACTCTTTCCATGACGTGAGACACGGACAATGAGTGCAGGAAAGTTTTTGTGGGATATTTTAGCCCCCCATTATTCCGACGAGAGGACGGGTTAAAAACTAGCTTTGTGCCGCCACCTGGTGGCCGCGCTGGAGAAAGACAACACAGGACTTTAAAGGGCCCATATCCCGCATTTTGTACTGGTTTTAGTACAACGGTGTGACGAAACAAAACCTCCAAAATGACAACTGTACTCGAGAAGGAAAAAAAACCTACTTTACTTTTAATGGACCCAGAGCTCATTTCCAAGTCATTTTGAGTCATTTCTGTTTATCCATTCATCATGAAACTTACACACAATGTAAAAGGCAACCGGCATTTTCAACCTATGTCAAAAATGGAGATGCGAGGTTTTCTTCCCACAACAGTGTTATGTACCCTACACAGTCATAATTCACCCATTTTTAAACATCTCCTTATTAATGAGCCCTGCTGGTGACATCCTGTATAAATAAAAATAATGTGTGGCAATGAGATCCTAATGCGTGGCCACGGCTTAGTAAGGCATGGGAATGAAATCGCAGTTTAAGTCATGGCCGCGCATTAGGATACTCATTCCCATGCTTTACTAAGTCCGGGCCACGACTTAATCATCTCATTCCCACGCCTTACTAAGTCGTGGCCACACATTATTTTAATTTATACAGGATGTCACCAGCGGGGCACATTAATAAGGAGATGTTAATCACTTAAACTAGATGTTTATCACTTAAACTGCTATAAATAAACTGCTTTCAGGATTAGAGCCTGATCATTTGGCTTTCTAATAGGAATTGGCTCAATGATTACCATTTACAACCACTAGTTTCTTGTACATGCTCAGGAATAAAGGTAGTAAACAGTCACTGGGGCAGTGCCCCTCTTGTCACTGGGGTGGTACCTTCAAGGGTACATCTCAGTACCTTCAGTCAGGGAACATAACTGTAGCATAATCCACTGAAGTTACATTAGTCTATTAGTCTTAAATAGTCTTGTCTCCAGACTTTTTATTTTATTGTTCTGTTTTTAAACAATGTATTATGAAAAGAAAAGGTACAATAAGCCCTTTTCACCTGGTAAAACTTATTAAAGGTACAAAATTGAACACTAAAACTGCTGTTTTTGTACATTGTTTGTACCTGGAATGAATGAAAAAAGTACCAGCACAGCACCTTCATTTCTAACAGGGTAGGACACCTTTAGATCTGATTAGGAAACCATCAGATACAGATCAGATCTCTAGGGGATATCAAGAGACAACGTAACTCATTTTGTTTTTTTGAGAAATAAATGTTTTAAAAATATTTAAGTTGGAATAATCATGTTTTATACAAGCAGTTTGTACATCTCTGCTACAAACAAACACTTGAACTTTTCAGGTTTCTAGCATCTACCGTTCATGTATAGTTCCCCTGGAAATGATGGCAGGTCTTGCTGGAACACTTGTTAGAAAGTTCTGATCAATTAGTGTGAACAGTTAATTCCACATTATTCTATGCTGTAAGGAACAAATGTATTTTCCAACCATACTGCATTATATATTATCTATATGACAGCCAGGCACACACACACACGCACACACACACACGCACACACACACACACACACACACACACATGCAAACACACATCAAATTCTATATGAACACTGTCCAACACAAACAATGTCATACAATGACAAGTTTTATTTATTTTTTTGTCCAGAGTTAGACAGCAATAACTGCAGCTTTACCAGCTGTTATGGTCAGTTTCACTAATATATCTATTTAAAAACAAAATGCTAACACCTGAAAGGTGTTAATAAAGTTGAGGAACATTTCATTTTCTTTTTTTTTCATCTTAAAATATGCGTAAACATACGGATCAAAAGGACAAAACTGCCTTTATTTGTCTTTGTTGGCTAAAGGTGGCTCCCTTGTAACACTGTGTAACGACTAACCCTTCAATACGAAGGCAGTACTTAAGCCTAACTAGCCCTTGTTGTAAGCTTGTCGGATGTTTCATAACAGTGCTGCATTGTCGGCAACAAGATGGTGATTACAGTAATATAAGGTTGAATTTTGTGATTTTTACAATCAGCTCGCTAACCAAAAAAAAAGTGTGTTGAAAAAATCTGCTGTACCCTGAAAACTCTTTGGCACAGATCTCTGTAAAACACTGACTAATCACTGAATTTTTTCAGGAGACCAGGCTAAGAAATGTGGTAATGTGACCTGAAGCACACACTGCTTGACACTGTATAACAACTTAAAAAGTCTGTGTTAAATTGTGCCCTGTGTTAGGATGTTCCTCGTGCTCCCCCGATCAGTCCCAGAAGACCTGTTGAACCAGTCGTTTACACTGTGATATCAACCCATTAGGAAAACACAAAACATCATTAGTGACAGTTGGACAGCAGCAGGAAATGGCAGAAATGGTAAGGAGTCTATGATTTTTTTTTCATCAGGGTCTGTCTTATAGAAAGATATTCGTAAACAATTTTCTGATCGCCCTGCCGCATTCATTTGTTTTAATGTTGCTTGTTCATGTTAAATGGGGTCCGTCAAACTCAACCCAACCACCCTGTCCCAAAAAATGGACCAGGAAAGCTGTTTTTATTTGAATCTTTCCAGTATTAAGGCAAATTAAATTTCAAATTGAATGAATGTATGTACAGGTCAGGAACTTGACCACATAGTAAACCACAGCAATTTAAGGATAAAATTCATGTTTTATTGGGACAGGGTGGTTCTGCTTCCCATTTGAATGAGAAAATTGATTGAATTAGAACCTTTACGAATGTACAGGGTCAGTGTCTGCTTTGTGTTACGAGATTACTGTTTCTCATGTGGGCTAATCGCTTTACTTTCTGCTAACCCTGTTTGGTTCACTCACTCACTATCTCTTTCACTCACTGACTGAGAAATTTTACTGTTAATTTTCAGTTAATTTTACTGGAAACTGTATGCACATTTTGAATTTGACACCAGCAATTTTTTTAAAAGGTGCATGTCTACCACTGTGTTTCATCACCTCTTCCTTTAAGAACACTCTGTAAGTGTTTAGGAACCGAGGAGACCGACTGCTCTAGTTTTGAAATGTGAAATGTTTTCTCGTTCTCGCTTGATAAAGGATTTTAGCTGCAACAGTTCGGGGTCTCCTTTTTTGTCTTTTTCATTTCATAATATGTCAAATTGTTTCAGTGCTGACAGGTCTGGACTGCAGGCAGATCAGTTTAGCACTCTGACTCCTTTAATACAGAACAATGCTCTTGTAATACATACAGAATGTGGTTTTGCATTTTCTTGCTGAAATAGACAAGGCCTTCCCTGAAAAAGACGTCATCTTGATGGCAGCATATTTTTCTCCAAAACCTGTATATATTTCTTCAGCGTTAATGGTGCCTTCACAGCTGTGCACGTCTATGTACCTACCTGTGTAAGTTGATCAAATTGTAAGTCGCTCTGGATAAGTGTGTCAGCCAAATGCCATAAATGTAAATAACAAAGCCAGATGGTCCCTCTCCTCTTTAGCTCTGTGGGTGCAGCATCCATGATTTCCAAAAAGAATTTTACATTTTCATTTATTGGACCACAGGACACTTTTTCCCTTAGCCTCAGTCCATCTCAGGCCCAGAGAAGACAGCCGTGTTGCTGGGTGCTATTTGTATGTTTTTTCTTTGCATGGTAGAATTTTAACTTGGATTTGTGGATGCTTTGAAAAACTGTGTTCACAGACAATGTTTTTTGGAAGTGTTCCTGAGCCCATGCAGTGATTTTCATTACAGAATCTTGTCTGTATTTAATGAAGTGTCGCCTGAGGGCCTGAAGATCATGGCAGCCAGCATTGGTCTTTGGCCCTATGCCTTGCGTACAGAGATTAAAACCAACAGATCATATTAAAAGACCATTTGGATGTACTACCCCATCACATCAGTTACATTCTGTCACATTTTATTAACAAATTATGCAATGGGACTGAAAGACTCTGTAAAATAATGTTGAATAACATTCTTTATTTGTGGATCAATCAAATAAACATAATTTTGAAATTTTGAAGTGAATTAGTAATTTTTGTACAAATAATGAGGCCACTGACACGTCAAATTCATATTTCATGATTAAGCATCTAAAAATGAAAAAAGGGATTAAATGACATACTTTCTAATGAAGGGTTCCCAAAAAAGAACATTTTACTAGCAGGAAAACATCAAATTTATTTTATGTAATACTGCTCAAATAATGTACATGTTGTCAATGAGGGGGTGGTGCACAGTGGGAAAAGTTTTGGACAATTAAAATATTTTTCATGCTGTGGATTAAAAAAAATACTGTAGATAATAACTCAATTATGCAGCATGGCTTTCATGCATTTCAACAGTAGCCTGTTTGTTTTTTCTGCGAATAAACTCAACATTGTTTTATCGTGATGGTTTTCTTTTGAAAGATTCCATATTAAACTACCTTATAATTGGTCTGACAGCATTAATATACATTGTGTAACTCTCTTGTTGCCCAGCAATACATGGTTTGCTGTTTTTCCCTCATAAAACCAATAAAAACCCTGTTGTGTCAGAGTGGAGCTGACGTCGTTAACAAGCTGAGCGTGCATGTCAGTCTGGCGGTGCATGTCAGGCTGAGCGTGCAGGTCAGTCTGGCGGTGCATGTCAGGCTGAGGGTGCGGGTCAGGCTGAGGGTGCGGGTCAGGCTGAGGGTGCGGGTCAGGCTCAGACCGCGGGTCAGGCTCAGACCGCAGGTCAGGCTCAGACTGCAGGTCCGTCTGGTGATGCAGGTCAGGCTGGCGATGCAGGTCAGACTAAGAGTGCAAGTCAGGCTGAGGGTACAGGTCAGGATGGTGGTGCATGTCAGGCTGGCGATGCAGGTCAGAATTAGAGTACAGGTCAGGCTGGTGGTGCAGCTCAGGCTGAGAGTACAGGTCAGGCTTTTGGTGCAGGTCAGGCTGAGAGCAGGTCAGGCTGGCGGTGCATGTCAGGCTGGCGATGCAGGTCAGGCTGGCGATGCAGGTCAGGCTGATGGTGCAGGTCAGGCTGAGCGTGTAGGTCAGTCTGGTGTGCAGGTCAGGCTGAGGGTGCAGGTCAGTCTGGCAGTGCATGTCAGGCTGAGGGTGCAGGTCAGGCTGAGACTGCAGGTCCGTCTGGCGGTGCAGGTCAGGCTAACAGTGCAAGTCAGGCTGAGGGTACAGGTCAGGATGGTGGTGCATGTCAGGCTGGCGATGCAGGTCAGAATGAGAGTACAGGTCAGGCTGGTGATGCAGGTCAGGCTGAGAGTGCAGGTCAGACTGAGAGTGCTGTTTTTCCCTCATAAAACCAACAAAAACCCTGTTGTGTCAGAGTGGAGCTGACGCCGTTAACAGGCTGAGCGTGAATGTCAGGCTGATGGTGCAGGTCAGGCTGAGCGTGTAGGTCAGTCTGGCGGTGCATGTCAGGCTGAGGGTGCAGGTCAGGCTGAGAGTGCAGGTCAGTCTGGCGGTGCATGTCAGGCTGAGGGTGCAGGTTAGGTTGAGGGTGCATGTCAGGCTGAGAGTGCAAGTCAGGCTGAGGGTGCAGGTCAGGCTGAGAGCGCAGGTCAGGCTGAGAGCGCAGGTCAGGCTGAGAGTGCGGGTCAGGCTCAGACTGCAGGTCAGGCTCAGACTGCAGGTCCGTCTGGCGGTGCAGGTCAGGCTGAGAATGCAAGTCAGTCTGAGGGTACAGGTCAGGATGGTGGTGCATGTCAGGCTGGCGATGCAGGTCAGAATGAGAGTACAGGTCAGGCTGGTGGTGCAGCTCAGGCTGAGAGTACAGGTCAGGCTTTTGGTGCATGTCAGGCTGTCGATGCAGGTCAGGGAGGCGATGCATGTCAGGCTGAGACTGCAGGTCAGGCTGGTGATGCAGGTCAGGCTGAGAGTGCAGGTCAGACTGAGAGTGCTGTTTTTCCCTCATAAAACCAACAAAAACCCTGTTGTGTCAGAGTGGAGATGACGCCGTTAACAGGCTGAGCGTGCATGTCAGGCTGATGGTGCAGGTCAGGCTGAGCGTGTAGGTCAGTCTGGCGGTGCATGTCAGGCTGAGGGTGCAGGTCAGGCTGAGAGTGCAGGTCAGTCTGGCGGTGCATGTCAGGCTGAGAGTGCAGGTCAGGCTCAGAGTGCAGGTCAGGCTGAGAGTGCAAGTCAGGCTGAGGGTGCAGGACAGGCTCAGACTGCAGGTCCGTCTGAGGGTGCGGGTCAGGCTGAGGGTACAGGTCAGGATGGTGGTGAATGTCAGGCTGGCGATGCAGGTCAGAATGAGAGTACAGGTCAGGCTGGTGGTGCAGCTCAGGCTGAGAGTACAGGTCAGGCTTTTGGTGCAGGTCAGGCTGGCAGTGCATGTCAGGCTGTCGATGCAGGTCAGGGAGGCGATGCAGGTCGGGGAGGCGATGCAGGTCGGGGAGGCGATGCAGGTCGGGCTGAGACTGCAGGTCAGGCTGGTGTTGCAGGTCAGGCTGAGAGTGCTGTTTTTCCCTCATAAAACCAACAAAAACCCTGTTGTGTCAGAGTGGAGCTGACGCCGTTAACAGGCTGAGCGTGCATGTCAGGCTGATGGTGCAGGTCAGGCTGAGCGTGTAGGTCAGTCTGGCGGTGCATGTCAGGCTGAGGGTGCAGGTCAGTCTGGCGGTGCAGGTCAGTCTGGCGGTGCATGTCAGGCTGAGGGTGCAGGTTAGGTTGAGGGTGCAGGTCAGGCTGAGAGTGCAAGTCAGGCTGAGGGTGCAGGTCAGGCTGAGAGTGCAGGTCAGGCTGAGGGTGCGGGTCAGGCTGAGACTGCAGGTCAGGCTCAGACTGCAGGTCAGGCTCAGACTGCAGGTCAGGCTCAGACTGCAGGTCCGTCTGGCGGTGCAGGTCAGGCTGACGATGCAGGTCAGGCTGAGGGTGCGGGTCAGGCTGAGGGTGCGGGTCAGGCTGAGGGTGCGGGTCAGGCTGAGAGTACGGGTCAGGCTTTTGGTGCAGGTCAGGCTGGCAGTGCATGTCAGGCTGTCGATGCAGGTCAGGGAGGCGATGCAGGTCAGGGAGGCGATGCAGGTCAGGCTGGTGGTGCATGTCAGGCTGAGACTGCAGGTCAGGCTGGTGATGCAGGTCAGGCTGAGAGTGCAGGTCAGGCTGAGAGTGCTGTTTTTCCCTCATAAAACCAACAAAAACCCTGTTGTGTCAGAGTGGAGCTGACGCCGTTAACAGGCTGAGCGTGCATGTCAGGCTGATGGTGCAGGTCAGGCTGAGTGTGTAGGTCAGTCTGGCGGTGCATGTCAGGCTGAGGGTACAGGTCAGGATGGTGGTGCATGTCAGGCTGGCGATGCAGGTCAGAATGAGAGTACAGGTCAGGCTGGTGGTGCAGCTCAGGCTGAGAGTGCAGGTCAGTCTGGCGGTGCATGTCAGGCTGAGGGTGCAGGTTAGGTTGAGGGTGCAGGTCAGGCTGAGAGTGCAAGTCAGGCTGAGGGTGCAGGTCAGGCTGAGAGTGCAAGTCAGGCTGAGGGTGCAGGTCAGGCTGAGAGTGCAGGTCAGGCTGAGGGTGCGGGTCAGGCTCAGACTGCAGGTCAGGCTCAGACTGCAGGTCCGTCTGGCGGTGCAGGTCAGGCTGAGTGTGCAAGTCAGGCTGAGGGTGCAGGTCCAGCTGAGGGTGCGGGTCAGGCTGAGGGTGCGGGTCAGGCTGAGGGTACAGGTCAGGATGTTGGTGAATGTCAGGCTGGCGATGCAGGTCAGAATGAGAGTACAGGTCAGGCTGGTGGTGCAGCTCAGGCTGAGAGTACAGGTCAGGCTTTTGGTGCAGGTCAGGCTGGCAGTGCATGTCAGGCTGTCGATGCAGGTCAGTGAGGTGATGCAGGTCAGGGAGGCGATGCAGGTCAGGGAGGCGATGCAGGTCAGGCTGGTGGTGCATGTCAGGCTGAGACTGCAGGTCAGGCTGGTGATGCAGGTCAGGCTGAGAGTGCAGGTCAGACTGAGAGTGCTGTTTTTCCCTCATAAAACCAACAAAAACCCTGTTGTGTCAGAGTGGAGCTGACACCGTTAACAGGCTGAGCGTGCATGTCAGGCTGATGGTGCAGGTCAGGCTGAGCGTGTAGGTCAGTCTGGCGGTGCATGTCAGGCTGAGGGTGCAGGTCAGGCTGAGAGTGCAGGTCAGTCTGGCGGTGCATGTCAGGCTGAGGGTGCATGTCAGGCTGAGGGTGCGGGTCAGGCTCAGACTGCGGGTCAGGCTCAGACTGCGGGTCCGTCTGGCGGTGCAGGTCAGGCTGAGAGTGCAAGTCAGGCTGAGGGTACAGGTCAGGATGGTGGTGCATGTCAGGCTGGCGATGCAGGTCAGAATGAGAGTACAGGTCAGGCTGGTGGTGCAGCTCAGGCTGAGAGTACAGGTCAGGCTTTTGGTGCAGGTCAGGCTGGCAGTGCATGTCAGGCTGTCGATGCAGGTCAGGGAGGCGATGCAGGTCAGATGTCAGGTCCCTCATAAAACCAACAAAAACCCTGTTGTGTCAGAGTGGAGCTGACACCGTTAACAGGCTGAGCGTGCATGTCAGGCTGATGGTGCAGGTCAGGCTGAGCGTGTAGGTCAGTCTGGCGGTGCATGTCAGAATGAGAGTACAGGTCAGGCTGATGGTGCAGGTCAGGCTGAGCGTGTAGGTCAGTCTGGCGGTGCATATCAGGCTGAGGGTACAGGTCAGGATGGTGGTGCATGTCAGGCTGGCGATGCAGGTCAGAATGAGAGTACAGGTCAGGCTGGTGGTGCAGCTCAGGCTGAGAGTGCAGGTCAGTCTGGCGGTGCATTTCAGGCTGAGGGTGCAGGTTAGGTTGAGGGTGCAGGTCAGGCTGAGAGTGCAAGTCAGGCTGAGGGTGCAGGTCAGGCTGAGAGTGCGGGTCAGGCTGAGAGTGCGGGTCAGGCTGAGGGTGCGGGTCAGGCTAAGGGTGCGGGTCAGGCTCAGACTGCAGGTCAGGCTCAGACTGCAGGTCCGCCTGGCGGTGCAGGTCAGGCTGAGAGTGCAAGTCAGGCTGAGGGTGCAGGTCCAGCTGAGGGTGCGGGTCAGGCTGAGGGTGCGGGTCAGGCTGAGGGTGCGGGTCAGGCTGAGGGTGCGGGTCAGGCTCAGACTGCAGGTCAGGCTCAGACTGCAGGTCCGTCTGGCGGTGCAGGTCAGGCTGAGAGTGCAAGTCAGGCTGAGGGTACAGGTCAGGATGTTGGTGAATGTCAGGCTGGCGATGCAGGTCAGAATGAGAGTACAGGTCAGGCTGGTGGTGCAGCTCAGGCTGAGAGTACAGGTCAGGCTTTTGGTGCAGGTCAGGCTGGCAGTGCATGTCAGGCTGTCGATGCAGGTCAGTGAGGTGATGCAGGTCAGGGAGGCGATGCAGGTCAGGGAGGCGATGCAGGTCAGGGAGGCGATGCAGGTCAGGCTGAGACTGCAGGTCAGGCTGGTGATGCAGGTCAGGCTGAGAGTGCAGGTCAGACTGAGAGTGCTGTTTTTCCCTCATAAAACCAACAAAAACCCTGTTGTGTCAGAGTGGAGCTGACACCGTTAACAGGCTGAGCGTGCATGTCAGGCTGATGGTGCAGGTCAGGCTGAGCGTGTAGGTCAGTCTGGCGGTGCATGTCAGGCTGAGGGTGCAGGTCAGGCTGAGAGTGCAGGTCAGTCTGGCGGTGCATGTCAGGCTGAGGGTGCATGTCAGGCTGAGGGTGCGGGTCAGGCTGAGGGTGCGGGTCAGGCTGAGGGTGCATGTCAGGCTGAGGGTGCATGTCAGGCTGAGGGTGCATGTCAGGCTGGGATTGCAAGTCAAGCTGAGAGCGCAGGTCAGGCTGAGGGTGCGGGTCAGGCTGAGGGTGCGGGTCAGGCTGAGGGTGCAGGTCAGGCTCAGACTGCAGGTCCGTCTGGCGGTGCAGGTCAGGCTGAGAGTGCAAGTCAGGCTGAGGGTACAGGTCAGGATGGTGGTGCATGTCAGGCTGGCGATGCAGGTCAGAATGAGAGTACAGGTCAGGCTGGTGGTGCAGCTCAGGCTGAGAGTACAGGTCAGGCTTTTGGTGCAGGTCAGGCTGAGAGCAGGTCAGGCTGGCGATGCAGGTCAGGCTGGCGATGCAGGTCAGGGAGGCGATGCAGGTCAGGCTGGTGGTGCATGTCAGGCTGAGACTGCAGGTCAGACTGAAAGTGCTGTTTTCCTGCATAAAACCAACAAAAACCCTGTTGTGTCAGAGCGGAGCTGACACCGTTAACAGGCTGAGAGTGCAGGTCAGGCGGAGACTGCAGGTCAGGCTGGCGATGCAGGTCAGGCTGAGAGTGCAGGTCAGACTGAAAGTGCTGTTTTCCTGCATAAAACCAACAAAAACCCTGTTGTGTCAGAGCGGAGCTGACACCGTTAACAGGCTGAGAGTGCAGGTCAGGCGGAGAGTGCAAGGTCAGGCTGGTGGTGCATGTCAGGCTGAGAGTGCAGGTCAGGCTGAGAGTGCAGGTCAGGCTGGTGGTGCAGGTCAGGCTGACAGTGCAGGTCAGGCTGTTGGTAAATGTCAGGCTGAGAGTGCAAGTCAGGCTGAGAGTGCGGGTCAGGCTGGTGGTGCAGGTCTGCAGCCACAGCAGGTAAAAGTGGCCCAAATCTGATCTTTTTCCTCAAATGTGACACAGATGTGCCGTCTGTGTGGAAGTGTGAACAGCAAAAAACGCACTGAATCTGACATTTTCAATTCCGATGTGAGACGCTTTCATACGTGGTACTGAACTCCGACCCGCATCCGATCTGCGGCGGTGAACAACCAGATCGGAATTCATGCGACGTTAACGTCAATCCAACTCGACATTCGTCATCATTTCGCGCTGCTGAGACTCAAACATTTAGCCTGATGTTTCTGTTCAAAAATTAGAGGAGACTGATCGCAGCCGCTCCGAGTTTGAAGAGGTTTCGAACGGGGAGGCCGGAGGAGCCCGAGGCTGCAGCGCCAGAGAGCAGTTTAAAGAACCCGAGGACACGAACCAAAGAAGTGGCCCTCTTTGTTTACCTCAGGACGAGCCTCGTGAAGCGGTGCTCTTTTGCGCATGCGGGTCGGTTTGGGAGCTGATCTGTTCAGACTGAAGTCGCATACAGATCACATTTAAAAGACAGTGTGAACAGCTAAACCAAAAAAATCGGATTTGGTGAGAAAATCAGATTCGGGCCACTTTTACCTGCTGTGTAAACGTAGCCTTAGATTAACTAATGCAAACAATGACGGACAGCTCGTTCTAATCTGCGGTTGGCCAATGCAAACTGTGATTGACGCCTAAGAGTAGTTATTTAATTGGTTGATGTAAAATGATTGACAGACTCCCTCCCCCCAGTTCCCTCCCCTTTAGGGCTCCGGTCTGCAGCGTTCCCCTTCGCTTCTCACGTAGCCGGGCAGAGGGAGATGTGAGCGGGGCTACAGAAGCTGTGCTGTCTGTCTCTCTGTGGCATTTCTGCCACACTCACTCTGCGCTCCCAGCCGCCTCCACAGCAACAGGTTCGAGTTATACTGGTCGGAAATATGTTTTAACTGTAATCTCTGACTGAGAGTCGGGCGGTACGAGCTGTGAGGAGTTTAAAATCGTAGCTACGGTGTTGGTTAGCATGCTAACGTAGGTTAGATAGCTAGCTCGCGTTAGCTAATTTGCTAGCGGCGTGGATTCCGTTCTGAGCTGCCTTGGAAATGGGGGTAACTTTAGTTAGCTAAGTTAGGTTAGCTGTCCCACTCATACCGAGCCAAGTATTCACAGAACTGACAGCCACGGATGAAGCTAATTACTCATTTTGGGCCAACAAACTCGTACAACTAGGATAGCTGGGCTAGCTCGTGTGCTGTGTTGAGTTTCAACAAAAATGATGTGCGTACAGAGACACATGACGAGGCTG